>NC_050518.1:28924200-28926407 GCF_002922805.2 Oryzias melastigma
GAACTTATCAAAAGAAAGAAAAGAAATAAAACTTAATCCTTCTGCCAACATCTGCCTCTGCGTTTGTGTCCACATCCGGACCTTGACACACTGAGGGAAATTCTCTTTGCAACGGTTTACTGGTTCCTTTGAGACGATAGCAACAAAGCCTTTTACCCTCCGACCCGGACAGGGTGGACTGAAGGCTGGTGCTGTCACGCATACATGACAGACTGGAACTGATGCTGTTGTGATTCCTCACTTCAACATTCAACAGGCAGAGAAACTGTCATGAGGCAGGAGGGGGGGGGGCATGAAGACCTAATGAGACAAAGACGGTGACTGACAGCAGCAGCCGAGGCCTGATTTAGGTTTTTAACCTCAAACTGGTCGTGACACCCAGGAAGACAGTGAAACATGGCCGCTTATTTTCGACGGGAAAACTGGGTTCAACAAACCACACCAAACTCAACAAGTACAAAGAGGACCTGGAAGATAAGCTGCTATTTTGAAATGAAAGAGATGCGCTTCATGCTTTTGTAGGTTGCTTCAGTTTCTGTGACTTTTGTAGACCTCAGAAACAAACAACAGTAGAAGTAGCTGCCAATTCCTGCCACAATTACAGGTTGAGTCAGCATGATAACCTGAGAAACAAAGAAAGAAAAGGCTAGATGACAGAGAGGAACTCTCTACATAACTTTCACTTTTAAGCAAGATACTAAAGACCAGCTGTTTTCTCAAGGAAGAGAAAAAAATCAGAGGTTCTATTGTGTTGTAAAAGTCTAAATTGTATACATATTGATTTAAATTGGGACAATTTCAAATAAGTTTATAGCTCCATTGTTGAGTTCATATGGGCTAAAGAAAAAAAAAAAAAAAAAAAAAAAAAAAAACGACCCCACAAGCCAAAGCTGATGAGTCACACATTGAAGCTATGGGAACGAGAAGTATAAGCTGGACTGAGGTCAGAGGTGAGAATTTGTGAGCAAAAGTTTAGTTCCATGCCAAGAAAGAGAACCACAGAAACAGTGTTTACTTTGAGGATGTTTCTGAAGAAGAAATGAGAAGTTCAATGGGTCGTTGTAGATCTAGAAAAAGTTTAGAGAAGCTGTGGTTTGGATGAAGAGGTCTGAAGTAACAGAAAAGAACCTTGGAGTAAATCATGACCAGTGTTGGGACTAACGCCGTTTAAGTATAACGGCGTTACTAACGGCGTTATAAATCAAGTAATTTAGTAATCTAACTAATTACTTTCATCCTCGCTGTAACGCCGTTATAGTTACTTCGTGTAAATCGCGGCGCGTTACTTCAAAGTTTGATGATCTTGCTGGAGCTGGGCGCTTCGCACCCGAGCGTTCCGCGTCAATTCTGGCCGGAAGTTGCATCAAGATACATGAGAAAATCCGGTTTCTTTTCAAAATAAAACCAGTTTTTCACAATAAAATGCCGCGATTGACAAATGTGATCATGTTTTTGTATCTAAACAGGCGGTAGACACGGATATAAACATTACAATCACAACACAAACGTGCAAACGAGTTACTTTGCCAAGTAACTAATTACTTTGAAGATGCAGTAATTGAGTTACTAACTCAATTACTTTTTGGGAGTGAGATGCCCAACACTGTTCAGGACAGAACTGGAGGACAGTAGTAAGATGTCCTGTGTTTCTGATGGACAGACTGAAAGATGAGGCTAGAACGTAATGTCTGTGGGTCATCATGTTTGTAGATGACATTGTGATCTTAGTGAGAGAATGAAGGAGACAAAGGAACATCTAGAGAGGTGGAGGTTTCCTCTGAAGGGGAGGAATGAAGTTTAGCAGCAGAAAGGCAGAGGGTATGTCCCAACTGTGTCCCTATCCTTACTCCTCAAAGACCTATACAGTGTGAGACTATCCAGTGACCTGGATTTTAATGCAGGACACATGCTCACTACTTTTTACTATGTGATGTCCCCATCTGCTGAAGTGAAAACCTGACAAATATGAACATTTTACTAAATCTATTTATGAATCTTTAGTGTTCTGATAGGAAAAACTTCAATGAATTTAAAAAAAAAAGTTAATTTAACTACATTTTTTCAAATGACAAATCGTTAAAAAACAATACATTGTGGTCTATATTTGCTAATATAGTAAACATCTATGCACATTAGTTTTTCAGAGTACTCTAGAAAATTTCTAGGGCTTTGGATTTTGAAATTGTAGATTTAAAGAATGCAGAATG
>NC_050518.1:28927186-28928649 GCF_002922805.2 Oryzias melastigma
ACCTATACAGTGTGAGACTAACCAGTGACCTGGATTTTAATGCAATTCGGACACATGCTCACTACTTTTTACTATGCGATGTCCCCATCTGCTGAAGTGAAAACCTAATAAATATAAACATTTTACTAAATCTGTTTCTGAATTGTCAGTGTTCTGACAGGAAAAACTTCAATGAATTATATAAAAAAAATGTAACTAGATTTTTTCAAATGACAAATCGTTCAAAAACAATACATTGTGGTCTATATTTGCTAATCTAGTAAGCATCTATGCACATTAGTTTTTCAGAGTACTCTGGAAAATTTCTAGGGCTTTGGATTTTGAAATTGTAGATTTAAAAAATGCAGAATGCCGATATAATGAACTAAGTAGTGAGGGAGTTCGGACACAACCTGAGTATACTGGGAATTAAGAGGAGGTCAGGTGAAATAGTAAGTGAGGTTGGAGGATGTTAAGTACATCTAGTGCATTCAAACCTAATAACCATGAAAAATTCAGCGTACCTGCTACAAACTTCAACATGTCAGCGTATTTACAACTGCAGGAAACGACCATCATGAAGATACAATCCCTCATTCAGATTTCTTAATTGAGTCCCAGCACATTTTTCAATCATTACACCAAAATAATCCATACAGACACTCAATACCATAACACTCAGTGATATAATATAGTTAGTAATACTATATTCTGCAGTTATTTTGGCTTGTATATATGAACACAAAGCTGAATCCCTGGCAGGAGTTGAAGAAAGACACAATGCATACCAGGAAAAGCTTGAAAAGCTCAACTCACACAAATATTTTGTAAAAAATTTGAGCAATATGGAATTAGCTTTGTTGGACAGCACCTTGGCAGCAGTTTAGCTTTAAACCAAGGTCTGGCTTAATTTCTTCCTCTTGTTCCTGCAAAGTCCATCCCAACAAGTGATGCTGCTTAGGATTTTAACTCAGTCAATTTATTCTGAGAAGACTGAAGACAAATAAAACAGGATTTTCTCACCAGTTTTCAAATGTGTATATCAAGTCACACTGTTCACACACTGCTCGTGGAGCTAGAGCTGCACCTTGAAACCCATAAAACAACCGTACTGCTCTCAGCTGAAGATGGATAGAAAAAAAAAACATCACAGCAGAAGAGTTGGTCACATTTGGAGATGATCAACTGAATACTTTTTCATGATATACTCAACAATCCCTTGAAAATCTGAAAATCCCTCATGTAAATCACAGCTTCTTTTAGTTTTTTTTAAAAAACAGCAAGCTAACATGTAGTGCCAACATTCATCCCACAGTTAGCAGACAGCGTGAACAGCTGTTGCAGAGAACAGGAATAACACAGGAGCATCACAGCTCAACACTAGAAATTAAACAGGAAAATTAGACGTCCAACTAACCCACTTTAATGCTTTAATGTGTTCTTTTTCCCCAGTTAATTTGCTTTTTTCTTTCTTTATTTTAACT
>NC_050518.1:28928683-28969467 GCF_002922805.2 Oryzias melastigma
GCTGAGGTACAACAAAAAAATACTTTTTTAAAAAGCTTGAGAACATATATTATAGAAAATATATATGAAGTACTTTTAAAGCATAAATATACACTCACATATCTTTGAGCTTTAAACAAAAATGTAAAAACATGTAGTTTCTGATTACTTTTACATGTCTACCAAATCCAAATCTACAAAAACTTAGAGAAAAAGATGCTTAATATGCAATTATCCCTCGCTCCCTTCATTATGCTTTTGTATTAATTGTAGTGCTGAAACTAACTCTGGGAACATTTAAATATTTCAAATAATTATTATTATCCGTGGCACATGTGCAGATGAGGGACTGGCATGCCTGCTTTTCCAGGTGATTTCTGATCTCTTTGGTTTGCCGTACTGCCTTCCCCCTGACTGCACGACCCTGTAACAGAGCAGCAGCTGCAGGACAGCTAATGCCCCTCTCCAGGAGCTCTGAACCCAGACAAGGAGACGTACACAAATGCTTTTATTCAGTTCTTCAAAATAAATAAACTGGATTTTTCAGTATCCGCATCCTCCATGACAAAAATTTTTGACGGAAGCTCCTCCCACACGCAGCGGAGTTTCGGGTAAAACGGGTGGTAAAACAAAGACGGCGTACAGTAAATGAATTTAACGGCAATTGCATTCGGTGTGGACAGAATTAATCTTAATGATATGCACTGGAGGAACGCAGCAGCCACGGAAGAGGAGAAGGGGGGTGGGCCGCACTACACTTATGGCCTGAACCATGGCTAGCGATACGTACGGACCATGGATTATCTGTGATCTGTTACACCCCTAACAAATTTTCACCCCAAGTCGTCACATATTGATGTCCCCAACTCGATTTCAGAGGCCTGTTTGCCATTGGCCTGGTTAAAGTCCGGCTTGCCACCTCCTTTCTCCACCGACCCCTTCCTGTCGCCGCGATCCGGCTGGCCGTCGGGTGGTTGCAGGCCGGGGCATTGGAAGCGCGAGTGCGAGTCGTCGGCGCCCTTAGCATTTATAGAGTTGGGAGTAAAACGTTGGGAAATAAATTTGTCGGAGTCGTCGCCCTGATTTTCCCGGGCTCCACTTTGGCAAAAGCATCGAGTGCCACCACAAAAAACGGAGTAAAAAACAAAAAAGCAGCGCGCAGCAACACACCCAGGGAGCCATCCGCGGCACCAACGGTCAGTGGTAACATGGAGGGTTCCTCCATGTCCACTCCCTAAAGAGTCAAACCAAACATGAGCTGGAAATGAGAATGTGCTGATGGATGACATCCCACTCACTCTGTCCAGTTTCCAGATAGTCACTGGTCCTCCTCAGTAGATAAAATTTGGCTTATTTGTGAGTAAAATGCTTTCTTGTTTTGGGTAGTGCGCAATTGGTTTTGTGGTAAATCACAAAATGTAATTTCTGATAAATCAAAGTTGTCATGAATGTTGCCTCTGTCAGATATCGGCCAAAACAAGCAACTGTCCAATTTCTCTGATACAATATCCTGAATACAGTTACAATTCTTTAATAATAATTGAAAAAGGTGCTTTAGAGAAGATTAAACATAATTAAAAGGATTAATCATTCACACAGAAGGACAATGGCCGCTCAGATGGCGCCTCAGTGCCATCTCAGGGCTGGAATTCAGGCTGACCATATGCTCGGGCGAAGCATCACGTCACCGGAGCGGCGCGGGTACGGTCATTGTGTGGCAGAATACCGAGGAGGTGGCGTGTTGCAGCAGGACGTGCATGTGCATTCATGTGTTTGTGGATGGTCTGCATACATTACCACCTACGGCTCGTACATCCACATCTCAGCTTCAAGAAACACACACTGCGTGCTCTTTCACAGAGCTGAGTGAGGGCTTTGTTGAGCCCGTTGTCGTGACAACGTCCGGTGAATAGAGTCGGGGATCCAGCTCTCCCAAACGGAGGGCATTTTAATCAGTTCGTCAAAGAGTCTGTGGACCAACAACAGCTGGGCCGGCCTCAGCACCGACCCAAGCCAGGAGTCGCTTCTTCATGACATTGTTTTAATGCGCCCTCAGAAAAATCGTCTCTGCACCACTTTATGAATCAGAGACTTTGAGGAAACATCAAACGAGATATTCCTCCTGGTTATTGAATTACCCAGCTGATAATGAAAAAAGAGCCCCCCTCCAGCTACAAGAGCAAAAACAGTGAACCAGAGCATGGCCGCTAATAAGCCTGTGCTGAGCCGAGAATATCCAGTCTGCTTTCTGCCCCACCACCAGTTTATTAAATTTCTCCATTATGAATCATGCAGTGTGTTTTCTCAAAAAAAAGCCCCAGAATAAGAAGAAGGAAACCTTCATCTATTCCCACAGGAGCACACTGCTGCATGTTGAAACAGGGACGCAAGAACATGATTTGTTTTATTCATGCTGCTCGTGACCCCTGGCAAAGCCCTGACTCATAACATGCTAAGTGGAGCCAGTCCCGAGTCCCCCTCCTGTCTCACCCCTCTGGCTGTCTCTCCCTCTCCGTCCCTCATGCCTGGTATCTGCGGCGCCTATCTGGATACCACGCATTTTCTAAATGTTTAGTCAGAGATTCTTTGCTGTTACTGTCGTGTGGCGTTAAATCACTACGGTGGTTCCTGTTCTCACCGGGGACGCGTTCTCCTCAACCAGACTGTGTTTCAAAACAACACAACTAAAACCTTCACTGCATCTTTGTCTGGGGTTCGCCTCCTAATCTTTATTTTGGTTTAGGGACCCGGTAAACTCCTTTTTCACTGAAAACTATTTGATACTTACAAAGATTTCAAACCTTGTTTTTAGAGAGTGAAGATAATTGAGCAGGTTTGAAGTTGTTTGAGTTTCTCTTTGTTCTAAAGCTTTCTAAGCTTCTCTCAACACCAGAACATTCGAGAAGTTTTTGTCTCATTAAGAGGAGAAATTATTGTTAAAATTAGTCAAAATCTTTTTGTTCCAAACTCTTGACAATAGAAAAACATGATTTAAGTCTCACTGTAAGTTGTGGTTCAATACATAAAGTTCAATAGATGTTGACACGTTAGACTGGTACCTATTGTCATAGTAATAGAAACAAAATGTAGATATAATGTGCTAAGAATGAGTTCTCGTTTAAGATTTTATGATTTGTCTTGATGGGCAAATTTGTACCCTCGTTTTGTCCCCAATTTGTTCAAAAATTATTAACTTCCACTTATTACACCAGTTTTTTGTCCATGTAATCAAAATGAACAATAGTTAGGTACCTAAAAACTCAAAAATACAAACCATTTGTTTAGAACAAACAAAAATACTTAGTGTTGGACTGTGGAACATTTAATTTGATGTAATTCTATCCAACAGTCAGCTTTTAAAGCTTATTTTCTCTTTTTTAAATGGTTGTGTGGCTCCTTTTTTCTAGAATTTAGTTCCTTATACGTTTTCTTACATTGAAATGATTGTGTATTCAAGACAGGGACATCATATACTGTATTAATATAATATTTTAAAACACAAATGTATAAGATTATAGCCTTTTAGGCTAATCTCCATAGATGTAGGGTGATGGTCCCAAAGTAAAAAGACAAGTTAAATCAACAAAGAAGAAAGACGACAGCAAATACAGAACAACACAGCTGGGGTTGCTCATTCCAAAACACAACAGTACATTCTTCTGCTGGATGAACATACGATTTTACTACTTTTCTCAAGATTACTGTTCTAGATTTTGTTTGTTTGCAGAGTAACTACTTCCTAAAAAGGGAGATTTTTGAGATGTTTCAGGTACTTCAATGTTTCAAGAGATCATTTCTTGAAACACAAAACTCTAAGGAAATATCTCAACAATGACGGGGTGCATTCAAATCTAAACTTCAGATTATGACAAAAATGTACTAATTATCAAGTGTAAGAGAAAAAGGGGAGAACAGACACACTTTATTTTCACCAAACAAACTACATTTTAGCTTTTATATTCATTGGGTCAAAGGCTAAAAATCTAAAAGTTTCTTCTTTACTTTTGTGGCACCGAGATATTCATTTGTGGAGGAAGGATGAAAGCAAACGTTCCACATCTCCAGTCTACTGAACTTGCTCAGCAGTTATGTATTGAACCGATTCACCATCTCAACCCTTAATGGATCTGTCACAAGCCTGAGAGCAGAAACAAACTCCCTAAACTCAACTGCAGTCAAATTGCTACAAGGAAATGTTTCTTTAGAAGATCCACTTCAATGAAAATAGAGTTTTTAACATATTTTTGTGGATCTTTTTTTATGATGGAGGACATACATGAAGATAAGAGGCATCCGTTATATTTCTGAGTATTTCTTTACTCAGATGGAGGTGGATTAGGAGCAAAGGAAAAATGCAGTTTGGAAAAGAGCTTATTTGTGATGCAGAAAATACACTGGGTGGGGCACAAGCTCTCTGCTCCATCCCATTCTGATGAATCCACTTGTAGATAAATAGATTCATTAACGTCTTTGTTTTCCTTGTCTGAGCTGGAATCTGAATAGTTCCAAGATTGCTCACCATTTTAGTTGCATCACTAATGTTAAGTAGGGGTTGTGGAGGGCTGTAAGCCAGTGGGACAGAGTGTAAACAGAGAGCTCTCAGTTATGGGTAAAAGGGTTACTCCATGCCAACAGTTTCACCCACGACTCAAAGGTGAATTTCTAATTAACTCCTGCCGCTCTGCAGAAACTATATCCTAGAAAGTGACATCTTTTTTGGTTTAGCTAAAAACAGCATCAACATAAATAAAAGAGAAATGGAAACAATTTGAAAATAGATCAAAAGTTTATTGGAGAGGGACTTTAGGGATTCTTTTTATCTGTTGTTTCTCTATATAGACAGTAATCCAAGTTTAAAAGGAGTTTTTTTATTACTTTATTGTGAAGAGAAAACCATCTTTCAGTTTTTGGCTGTTAAACCTGGAGATTTTTTTTTAACCCTCATGTTCTCTTATGGGGTCCAGATGACCCCACCCTAACATTGATGTGTGATCTCTCCCATGACAAAGGTGGACAGGATTTTAAGTCTGCCATGGACACCAGTGAAGATAAAAAATCCTTGGAAAAAAAAGGTTCTGATGACCCCACTTTTAATGTAAACATGCCTAGGATAACACAAGGGTTAATTGTTCTTGTTGTAGCCTTGGTTTCAACACAGAGAGGTCATGGGTTAAAAAGTTGGTCAGTTAAGGTAAATACAGTTAATAGTTTTTTTTTTTTTTTATTCAGTTTCCGTCTTTCAAATTAAAACCTTTCAAAGCCAGCCACTTGAACTTGTACCTCCAGCACCCCAAAACAGGAGCTGTCAGTTCTACTTACACACCCATTTCTCACTAAATGGTGGGGGGCATGTGCGACGACTGCGTCTGGATTTCCTTCAAGAAACTGGGGGGTCTACTGGACTGCCAACACATCAAAAATAAAGTCTTGCACTAATTCATCACGAGCTTCATCCAAGCAAAGACTGCCTGCTATCATCTAAGCTCGAGCCTCATCCGAGCCAGGGCGCCCATGCCGACTAATCCCGCTCAATCCTTTAAAAGGAGCAGTGACAGGCATTCCTAATTCATTTCACTGAGGATCAGGTTCATCCCTTCTGCAGGTTTTTGCTCATTAAGGGATGCCCTGGACTCAGTCAGAAGAGGAAAACGGCTTCCGAGACAGTTTCAAAATCATCGTCTTTTAATGAGCATCACCATGTACACATAAGGCGTATAAATACAGAGATCTATATTATTTATTTCTATAAATTTATTTTATTTTGTTAACTAGCAGGCAAAGCTGTCATGTACCACTGATGCTTTCTTTATTGGACATGTCTGAAAGACGTGATTCAAAGCTAAATTTGAAATTCACAAATATGACACAATATGAGATCCAGCCGGCCTGAAACTGTTTTCTAGGTTTTATGAGGAACTTCTGCAGTTTTTTATTTAGGTTTCATGTCTGGCTTTTGCCTCAGTTCTGAGAGCAGCCATCAGACCTGAACATCATCAGAGGGGCTAAATGGGCTTTTTTGCAGTTTTCTAAATCTAATTTGGAAAACAGCAAAGAGGTAGCTTAAGTCATAAATCAGCGCTAAGTGGTTGTAAAGCCAAAAAACAAAACAAAAATCTGTTTAAAATGTGCAGATAGATGGAATGGATAGATAGTACCTGATAAAACAGAAAAACTTAAGTCTCAACTTTTAGGAGAATAGTTTTCAAAGGTCCAAAAAAAGAGTAATTGATGGTTTCTCCATCAGAAAGGCGTGGGTTAAATTCCTTTAACCCACGCCTAATAGAACTGACACTAACTTCATTATACGTCTATTCTAGTGAGTTTTTAACCTCATCTGTGGGGCACATAACTTTTCATAATATGCACCTATAGTTCAGTGCGTCGTCTTGTGGGGTCCAGATGACCCCACTTTTAATGTAAACATGCTTAGGATAGCACAAGGGTTAAAAGTGTGAGAGGAACCNNNNCAAATTAGGATATTTTTCTTCTTTTTCTGACGTTAAGCCTTCAGTGAGCAGCTAGAACATAAACAGAACACAATCAGCTTCTGTCTTTGTTTCATTTTACGGCAGGTTCGTTCTTCTGAGCTGCTCTAAAATGAGAAACTTCCTCTTGTGGTGAAACAGAAGACTACACCTTTCATGTTGAGTGCTGTTTTATGAGAAGGAGATCAACCAATTTGTCAATATTAATTTACCTTACAAACGGAGAGGAATATAAATGCTGGTCGCTACAATAAGTTGAATAAAGCATCAGTTCAGAGAGAAAGTTCATCCATTACTGCTTGTTTTGTCCAGACGATGAAGGAAAAATGTGTTTTAAAGAAGCCTGCGCAGTGATATCGAACGTTTGGTCTGTGTGACCGGAACTTCTTTTTTAGGTGTGCGTTATTACTGTGCATTATCACTTTTTAATGCACACCCAGCAGCCAATCAGAATCAAGTATTCACCCAGACCATGGTATAAATTCCTTTAACCCACGCCTAATAGAAATGACATCAACTTCATTATACGTCTATTCTAGTGAGTTTTTAACCTCATCTGTGGGGCACATAACTTTTCATAATATGCACCTATAGTTCAATGCGTCGTCTTGTGGGGTCCAGATGACCCCACTTTTAATGTAAACATGCTTAGGATAGCACAAGGGTTAAAAGTGTGAGAGGAACCTCAACTGCATATGATCACCTCCGAACTCTGCCATTTGTTTCGTCGGGTTCAAATTTTTGCAGGATGCCGGAGCCGAGTCGTAGAACTTTTTGTGAAGTTGGGGCTATCAACAATCTAATGGTAATAAATGGCGGGTCATCGCATGAACCTTTGTTAGCTCAGAGTTTCGCGAGGCTGGCAGCAGAGCCTGTAGCTGCAGTCATCCCATAGTCGTCTGCTGTAGCTACACAGCTCCCGCATCGCACCTGAGCTGTAACACCTGCCGTGGGAGGCCAAAGAATCATGAAAATATTTTGACTCTAAATGGGACGTCTATTGTCACCAAGTAGCATGGATGGTAGTACGCTTGAAAGAAACAAATAGTATAACATTTCTTCTGTTCAAAGTGATGCTAAATCCAGAGGAGTTCTGGATTAAATGGTATGTTGTGAATACCGCAGAGATGCTTGATGACTAAAACAGTGAAAGACCTGAACTGAAAAAACGTCATTGATCCTGACTCACTGACTCACAACTGCAAACATCTTTGCCCACTTAAGCTTCCAAACTGCTGGTTCTGGAGAGTGGGCAGGTGGGCCCGACATCCTGGCCTTCTGTCAACACACAACGTGACGGACAGCTTCATTAGAAAGAGAACGTACCCCCCGCACTTACAGCCCCTCCTTTCAGCAGACACGCCTTTGTCTCCAACAACCTCCCTCAGCTTCCTGGGACTGGATGAGGGGACAATTTGAGCAGGTCTTTAGAGTGGGAGGTCTTCAATTGTCAGATGCTTAATAGACTGTGCTCTCTCCATTTTGCAGCGCGTGACACACAGACACACACAGACGCACAATGTGTGTTCACACCCGGAGACTATATCTGAATGTGTGGCAGGAAATCAAAGATGATTGATGAGTGCTGCTGAAGGTCTGAGGTGTGTGATTGTAATCAGGGGACAAAGAGCTCACGATACAACCTGCAGAGGGGAACGGCCTCAATAATCAATGGAGCAAAACTCTTCTCTGGATCTTTTTCAATCATCAGCAGACGTTGTCATTTTATTGTTGTTGCTCAAGTTCACTATGACGATGTATAAACTTGTAACTTTAGTTCTGGTCATCCGTGATGGAATTGGATCAGGACACTTTTTTCCCTTTTAAACTAGGGGTGAAACATTTCATTTTAACAACAATTCAATTCAATGTTTGTGATTGTAGATTATTTTCATTAGTTAATTTTTTTCACTGATCAGACTGGATCCAATTCACCGACCTAAAATGGATCAGGAGATCTTTATCCAAAACTTCCACCAGTGTGACTCAGAGATAAATATCTGGTACTGAACAGTGCAGGTGAAGTTTTCCAGATTCCTTTTATTACTTCAAGATAATAAATTAAATGTGTACAAACAAGCAAGTAAACATGAATGAATGTCAAATCCATTCACATTTTAGCTTGATAAACTTCAGCCCACTGTTGTTTTTCCACATCAGAATAATCCAGAACATTCTACCTCACTGTATGATCACATGACTTTGATAAATTCAAAGTGTTTCAACACATTGGACTGAATTGATGGTTGATTATTTTTGCTGAATCACATGTGCATTGTCGGCTGTGATTCACTTGATCATTTTTATTTTATAGTAAATATTGTCCATGTCTAAATCTAAAGGATTTTCCAATGATTAATTTATCTCATTTTGAAACATTTTTTTAATGGTAAAGGAGAACTTAATTTATCTTGCGTCAGACAGATCAATTAAGCTGGATCTTAGGAATAGAAATTGATTCATCGATTAATCATTACAACCTAGTAAATTATGAAAATTGTTGCTTTTAATTTTTATTCATATATTTTGATCTCTTTTCTTTTTTTATCTTTCTTTAACAGACTGCATTTTTGAGCAAAGAAAAATAACCAGAAAAATGCCAAAGTCAAAGGAAAACTAATAAACTACATTTTTTGGGACAATATGATAGGACCTGTGGTGTTAAACTCACACAGGAACTAAAGCATTTCAAAATAAAAGCGTGAAAACAAGAAGCAAATGAAAAAAATGGAAAAATCTTTAGCATTTTTGTTTGTTTTTCCACCACAATTATTTCAAAGTGTCTACATTTATTATATATTAAGAACATAAACTTATGTTCTTAATATATGATCTCCATCAGTACATGCCACAAGGCCATGTTAAAAACACCCTTTTTAGGGGGCTGGGTCTTTAAAGTATAACATTCAGCAGTAGTTTGGTGGCCCCAACAGTCAGAGCGCTGCAAAGAAAGGAGGCAGTGTGGCTCCAAACCCAGACAACTGTCACCCAAGCGGCTTCAGGAAACATTCAGAGGTCTTTGTTCAGTGATGGGGGGGCACGGGCACGGACCCAACACTAATATGGCTAATGGCTTAGGGAACCCCACTGCTTCTTTAATTGAAGGTTGCTCTCCTGACGTCCAGCGGGAGGAGCCGAGAGCGCGAGATAAGAAACAGCAAGTGGGGGGGTTTGAGCGGCGGCAGGGATAAGGTTTAACTCCCATCTTGAAAAGCAGGAAGGGGGAGGGTTGAGAGGCCTTAAGGTGTGAGTGTGGTGGGGAGGTGGGTGTCTACATCGGGACTGCAAAGCCAATCATGACGTCCCCTGAGATCTCAGGACACCTGGGATCATCAATGATTGATCAAACTGGAGGGTTTAACCAAGAAAGAGGTGGGTTAAAAAAAAAAAAAACTGCAGATGAAGAGCCAAGAAGTACAAAGGAGGGGGTGCATGTGTGTGGGGGGCGCTAATGAAAAGATGGATGTAAATGGAAAAAGAAAAATCTGCTGAGGAAGGATAGAAATAAAAAAATAAAAAAATAAGTTTAAAAAAAAACAGTTCCTGCCTTAGAATTAGGAGGGGGTGCTGGGGAAGCACAAACACCCCCAAAGCAAAAACTTTTCCCTCCACAGAAACCCTACAGCCTGCCCACATGGCTATGGCCACACTACAGCTGAAGATAAACAGAATCTCAGAAATGATCTGGAACATGGCGTTCAGATAAACAGCAGCCTCATGCTGTACGTGGGGAGGCCTTTTCATTACGGGGAAATTTGTCACGCTCACTTCCTTTTGGTTGACAGCAGGTTTTGGGGTCAGTGTGGCCACAACAGGTAACCTAACAGCAGATTCAGGATGACACAGAAGCATTAAGACTGATTTATGCAGAAGTATGGAGATTGTGTGGAGCCTCAGAACCTCTAATATTTTTGGCAATATTTGGTATAATTTGTACTTCTGCTAAAGCTCATTTAACATACAAACTCACTCATTGCGTTTTGGTACTTTCAAACCTCAGACGTCTCTCGTATGATGTGACTCCTTAATACAATTCACTATTTTGAATATAACTACAGATCTAGCTCCAAATCTTCTGGCTCCAACCCTCCATCATTTCAGGTGTGCCCCAGGGTACTGTCCTGGGCTCCCTCCTCTTCATCGCATATACTCTTCCTCTTGGGAATATTTCTCCAGAATTCAACATTCAGTTTCACAGTTTTGCAGACGACACCATCTCAGTGGCCAGTGGCAGTGTCCACCCTGAGACTCGTGTTGGGTACAAAATGGGTCAGATCTATTGGTCCCAATACATCCTTGTTTTCAATACTAAAGGGTTGGATTGGGGGGTTAAATCACCTAATGTTTCCTGAGTGCAGCTGTGTTTGCAGCTCAACACTCCCCCAGAGGAAGGGTTGAATGCAGAGAAAAGATTTCAGACACCCTGGCATGTTTAATTTTTTCAATCTATCTAACCAAATTCAACACTTTCTCCTCCAGTACTGACTGCCTATTTGACGTAAAATATCAGTTCAGTACAAACCTCCCAAAACCACATAGTGATGTGAGTAAACTCTTTTCATACCCACATCAACACTACCCTGTCAGCCTTGAACACCCCTATAATCTTAACAGCCCCCCTTCCAACCCCAATCTGCATCAATGTCTCACATTACGATATGTATCGTAATATATCCCAAGACCAGGGTTCACAAACTCAATTCACCTTGGGGCCACTGAAGGCAGAGTCTGGCTAAGGCTGGGCCCTATGGGGTTCCATTTGTGCCAAAAACATGTTTTTATGTCCACTGTCTATGTCTTTTGTCCATTGTCTATGTATTTATTTACTACTGAGCAATATCTTTCTGTGAAACGACAGCAGCTAACAACAATAACTGGTGTGGTGTAAAGCTGCTCAAAGAGGCTCAGTGAGCTGCCAACTAGCGGTCGGGAGGTTTAGGTAGGAAAACAAAAGTAAGATGATGAAGGATGCTTTTAAGTAATTAATTAAATATCATCTTGTTAGCATTTTAAATTGATACAAGTATCACGAAACGAAATATTGCAATATATCGCCGAATTGGTTTTTCCCTACACCCCTAGTTTGAACTCTTGGTCTGCCCCAAAAATGTTCTCCATAGACTAATTGTTCCAGATTTCCCATTACAACTAAAACATCGTCCTTCCACCTCATCCCCCTAATAACATCACCATTTTACTTAAACTCAACTGACTCCCAGTTCCTCAAAGAATAGAATAAAAAAGTTCCACTCCTCACCTCCAAACCCAATCATGACCTTACTCCTCCATACCTTTCAAATGCTCGTCTCATTTCCACCTCCTCCAGTTTCCTCAGATCCTCCTACAGTCATTTTATGAGGAGCAGAGCCTTTAGCCACTCTGCCACCAAACTCTGGAACTCTCTGCCTCCTGATGTCTGGAACACTGATTCAATTTTGGCTTTTAAATCCAAGTTAAAACTTACCTAATCAATTTAGCCTTCCCTACCATGATTTCATCTTTGTTTTTTTCTGTACATTTCATGTTGTTTTTTACTCTTTATTTTCTACAACGTTCCTGGGTGTTTTGGAAGGAGCTTTCACATAACAAATTATTGTTCTTTTTCATAAAATTATGGTTTATTCTGTTTGGTTTTATAAATTTGGTTGTATTACGCATTTGGTGTAAGAAAAATCTGAGAACTTTGTGATGGGATGACCAATAAAACATCCATCCATCCATCCATTTTCTTGACCGCTCCTTCCCCTTCGGGGTCGCGGGGGTGCCGGAGCCTATCCCGGCTACTGATGGGCGAAGGCGGGGTACACCCTGGACAGGTCTCCAGTCTGTCACAGGGCCTCAATCACACACACATTCACTCTCACATTCACACCTAGGGGGGATTTAGAGTCACCAATTAACCTATGAAGCATGTTTTTGGACAGTGGGAGGAAGCCGGAGTCCCCGGTGAAAACCCACGCATGCACGGGGAGAACATGCAAACTCCACACAGAAAGGTCCCAGCCGGGATTCGAACCGGGGCCTTCTCGCTGTGAGGCAAGAGCGCTAACCACTGCGCCACCGTGCAGCCCCACCAATAAAACAACAATATTCAACTCAACTAAAATCAGAAATTCTGCATTTTGAATGTTGTATTTAAACAAACTTGAATTATTGATGGGAATTTGTGCAACATTTGGAAAATTAATATTTTGACCCAACCTTTGTGTACATACTTGTCTGATCCACAAAAACTGAATTAAGCATAAATAGTTCACCACTATTTCTTAAGACGGTTTTGAGAAAAATGTCTTGCAAATGTCTAGCCACGAGAAGGTTAAATCAAACAACAGAAAGCACATGACAACCTTTCTAGAAGCTTTCCACAAATCTTGAACTAAATTACCATAAATTTCAGAGCAGAGGGGCGGGGCTCAAGATGAGTCCATCTGTTCAACTAAGTAGGTCTCATACTTTCACTGCTCACAATAGTCAAAATAGGCTTTAAGGGATGAAGACGGCCCACTCAAAGGATGACATCCTTCATCTGTGAAACTTCTGATACCATCCGGTCCACTTAGAGGGCCAACACATCTTAAAATTATTTTTGACAATAAACTGGCACTTTTGTTGGTATCTCAGAACTCCATTCCTGTAAAATCCTAACAAACTCACTTAACTAAAAAATAAAAAGTACAAATTCTCAAGGGAAAGCTTTGAAGCAAAGCAGATCAGCCTCAAGGGTTGCCTGGCATTGTTGCTGAATCTCCCAGTAAAGACTTGAATCTACTCCCTGCTGCTAAGAAATGCATTATTAATGAGCATTGTCTGACTGGTGCTTGGGATTAATTACAGTAGCTTTGAAACTCGCTTTTTTTTGCCAAAATAGCAAATTTCTCAGAAGGCATAAAAATAAAATACATATTTTTTTAGAAAGGTATAAAGCGAAGACTTTTTTTTTTAGACAAATCCACGCACAACTAAAAAACTTAAAAGCCAAGAGCATTTTTCTCTTGAGACTCATTTAAAATCTAAACAACAAACCCAAAACACATTGAACGACTGTGCTAAGGAGAAATTGCAGGTGTCCAAGTAAATTAAATTAAAGTAACAAGTGTATTGACTGGCTGTGCTACTCTTATGACTTTAGCAAAATTATGCCACTAAAGAAAGGCTGTTATCTGGATGTGATTCATGTGAAAAAAATCCACTTAATGACATTTGCAGTCACTGAATGATAATAACTTCGAGGTCCTCAAATCCAAAAACAAGTATCTCACTCTGATCTGATTTCACTGACAGGACATTAGAAATAATCCAGTTTTTAATGTGTTGATATGCTAGTTTCATGTGGCCTAATAGATAAATGATGTGTCATCAGCATACTGACAAAACCACAGGCCCAAAACACAGAAACGGGTGCATATGTGAGGTTAACTCTGCAGAAGCTCCCATCCTGATGTTCCTGTCAGACCTGAAGCTATATTCAACTCGGCTAGCTAAATTTTGAATTAATGATTTGTAGATGGGGAAATGTGCGCATTGTGCTCTTTGTGCTTCATCTAAATGGATCTTTTTCTCCCCCCCTCTTCTCACAGATTCATGTCTGGATGAGCCATGTCCTCCACCCTCCTTCTCCCTCCCCGTCCCTCCCTCCTGTCATTCTTCACATCCATTTTTATTCTCGGGGTCGACAGTTTGACCCCAGTTGCCCTTGACACATTCATTTCTAAAGCTGCATCCAATCAATGGAGACCGCTGTGTCCCAGTGTCAGATGTTTGCTCTTCTAATTGAAACGAATAACAACGGTGGCGAGTGAGAATGATCTCCTCTGCATGTCCATGTGTCTGCAGTGACATCAATGAGGAGAAGCTGCTGCCTTCATACATCAGATACACACATCAGATACCGACACATTCTTCAATTTTTGCAGAATTATTAGAAATAAAACACTTCAGTCAAGTGCTTAAAAATGACTTGAATTTATAGCAACTCTGAAAAAATAATGTAAAACAATGAAAAGCAAGATTATGAAGAATATATTTCATTGTTAAATACTGTACATAAAAAAGAAAAGTGTAATTTAATGTTATAAAATAATTAATACCTAGGGACTGTTAGGATCCTATTTATAATCTGCTAACTACCTGTTGGCTTGCCTTTTAATTCAGTTCAACTGACGGTTTTCCTTTAACACCAATTCACAATTTGTAAATGAAGGAAACACCGAACCCCAACCATTTCCAAAAAAAAAAACAAATCTTAGTTGTTGGAGGAGGACCACTGTCACTACCCGATCTGTGTGCGGAACTCTACGGCTATCACGACATGACCCCGCATGCACAAACTTCGCGTCACTTCCTTTCTTCGCTCTACTTTACAACATCATCATTTCCCGACAGTAACTCCATGATCACAAGAATTTTTGTTTTTCTCAACAACGGAGAGCTTCTCCTGACTGGATTACAGGGCAGAAAAATAAAAGAAAATCGCCCAAAAGCAACACTTTATAACCATACATTGTTTTTATTACAGACAATATAATATCTCAGTGAAACATGACAGAATGACAGCCACAGTGTTTGGAGTCATTCTCTCCTTTTGATCGTTTTTATTTTTCATACATTGGACATAGGAAAAGAGGAGAAGTGAGCGCGTTTTACTCTGAGGAGATGTGACGGGCTGCTGCAGCCGCTTTTGCCGTTAATAATGCGCCTGTGCTAGCGGAGTTAGCAAAGTGTCAATAGAGGCGCTGTTTCCTCATAACTTTGGGAGTTACATATGACAGTATTCTCTGACTGTAACATGCTTTGGTAAAAGTTACACGTCCCCCACTACTACTTAACATAACTACAGTATAATACGCTTTAGCGGTAGTGACGACTGGATCACACATGCGGGGTGAGCGGTGCAACCGATAGAGTTCTGCATACAGATCAGGTAGTGACACCCATGAACAAATTCTAGAACCAAAGGTTAGCTAAGCACATCAATTAAAAGACCACTCCCCCAATGGAGAACAATATACATTTTCAAGGTTAACAATAAAGTAAACATTCCCCATCAGTAAAATTTGTGTACAAGATCGACTTCTAGGTTTCACAACCCACCTTGCAATTCCCTGGTGAATTGACCTGGCTCCACTGCCACTTTCATGACAGTTTCTAACAGGAAATTAGTGTTCTTTGAATCAAGATTGATAAAAGATGATAAACAAAGTAAGCAGCTCTCCTGACTCAACGTCTTTGTGTTTGTTCCTTCACAACACTTGTTTAACAGAGAACTCACAGTGAAAATACAGTATTCACGTCTGTGCAGCATTAACTTTTACCACATATGATTCCTTCTGTTTAATCCTCCCTGGTCTGGATCAAGAATGCTTCCATGTTTATTTTCAGATGAATTGTGACCTCTGTAGTTTCCAAATGTTCACAGCCAGATCAGTCTTTGTAACTCGGTACGGCCCATTTTTATATAAGTAAAATAAAGGGATATCAAAGTTGCGTTGAAAGGTTCTTGCTTTTTCAGGATGTGGGATGACTGCAGCCTTGGGGCTTGTGCGTTAGTGTGTCAGCGTGATCCTGGCAGCTGGACAAACAGACCTGATCCAGCTTCTGTTTAACGGCCGTCGGTTCAAGGCTCATGCACAGACATTACAAGCCGCACACAATAACATCTTCAGAACTTCTCATGTAGTCAGCACCCACTTCCAGATGAAAGTACAATGGTACAATAACAAGCATGGAGCACGACTGGTGGACTGAGTCGGGTGGGAGGTATCATTGCTGAAAACAACAAAAGGCAACAGACCCCACCTGGACAGAACAACCAGATACCATCTGTCCACATCTGAGGGCCGCGAGCACTCAGGTTCAGAGTCAAACGGTCGTACACGAAAACAGGTGAGACACAGAAACTCACTACATGAAAGGACAACTTTCTGACAAAGAAGAGGACAAAAAGGACTAATCTGTTTGTTTCCTAGAACGTTTAAGAAACTACACTTGTTAAGAAGATAGAATATGTTTAAAATGTAACCATGAAAACGAAGAGACTTGAACCACATGTGCCAATATTTCATTGGTCTGTATAACTATAATATCCCCTTGTGCTGTCCTAAGCATGTTTACATTAAAGGTGGGGTCATCTGGACCCCACAACACAGCACACTAAACTTCTGCTCAACTTTTATTTATTTTCAAGGATTTTTCTTCACTGGTGTCCGTGGCAGACATAAAATCCTGTCCTTGAGCAAGACTCTGTACCCCACATGGGTACCCATGTACACACGCACATTCACACACAGTTGGGACTGTAACTGGAAAGTGCTTTTGGGCCTTGAAGCAAGGTGGGAAAGTGCTACATAAGTGTATGCCATTTACCATTACCATAGGATCTGGTGAGTCTTCTATATGAATTCTGGTTCTGCTTACTGACCTGGAACTGATTTTCTGTACTACACAGCACCCAAAAGTCTGTCAGTGTTTCAGTACGACTTTGGACACTACAAAGCAGCAGCAATTGATAGATTTTTGGAGCATTATGGGTAATGTAGTATGGAGACTGGCATAATAATACGTACTTTGTTTCAACATAATGAACAGAAAAAGATAGTGTTTTGGGATTCTGGATAGTGTAGTTACACCACAATATATGACTGTTTTGCTTCACTTTGCTTCCAGTGCACCATGTGGTCCAAAAATATGGACAGTACGTTGTTTAGCTGACATCAAGTTTGTAACATAAATAAGTATAGATGTCTAAAAGGCAGATTTTCTACAAAGATGGACATTTGCTCTACAGCAGCTCTGAGCTCCACTAACAAAAAACTGCCATAATTTAGGACGCACACCAATATTTAAACAATAAGTGGGCTTATTTTCTGTACAAAGGTGTAAAAATGTTCAATTTCAACATTTAACACGTCTCTGAAAACAATATTGGTTAATATGGTTTTAGAAGTTTTGCCAGTGAGTTTAAAAAAGGCATTATCAGACCTTTTTTAAACCAACTTTCAAAAGAGAAAATATTTTTTTGGCAACATTTTATTTTTTGCTAATAATTTGATAAATTCTAAATGATTTGATTAAAATATTTTAGCATCACACAATCAAAGTGCAAACTCCAGAATACAAATTATTTGTTTGAGGCAAAATTGAATAATATTTCTGAGATGCAGCTTTAATGAGACCACCTCCCCAAACAACTCAGGTAAATTTTCTTCATGTAGTCGCCATTATTATTCTGCTTTGCTGGACTGAAATAAACACAATAAAGACACAGGGGTTGGAATGACTTCTCCGTTTTCTTTGCAGAATAGCAACTACAATAAAACGGATTATCGAGTTGAAAATATTAAGACTGGTGGAGCAGAAATAGGCTCCTTTTAAGGATGTGAATTTTGAGACTGCATCAGGTTCTCATTTGTCCTGTTCTCAGCTGTGCAATAAACATGAATAATCGTATTACAGTTTCTTATCAAATCAGAACCACACTAAAGTTTTCTGAGTCACTCCTGCTGCGTCCAACAAGTCTAAACAAAATCTTGGACCTATTTTATGTGCTAATGATAAAATAAAGACTGATGAGGACCAGATTTCATGAATATTTCAACAGCCACAAAAGAAGCTGTTGATGATCAATTACTTAAATATTCAAACTCTTGCTGAGATTTAAGGAGTTAAACTTGAGGTCAATGAAACATCTTTTTTTAAAGAAACTTGGAAAAGAGAATATTTAAAAAAATTAATTAGGCAAAACATTTCAGCAGCATTTTCCTTTTTTCTGTTTTTTTTCATACACAATTTTACAAAAATGGTCATATCCAATAATATTGGCAGATCACCAAAGTAAAAATAGAAATCTTGTAATTATATCTTGATAACTTGACATTGTCAGCTTTGTCTTGGGAAACAAGTAAAAAGAATAATGAAAATGATTAAAACTAACAAAAACCAGAACTGCTACATTCAAGTTTCTGCTCTTTATCATCTATCAAAAGAGACGTTGGCGTCTTATTCAAGACATGGAGCAGTAAGCTACGTGGGAGCGGCGACGGACGAAGGGATTTTGGGAATCCTTCTACCAAGTTTTGCAAAATGCATGTATGTCCATTTCAACACGCCTCAAAAACGTGTTTTTAATAAATGCAGGTTTTTTCGAAATTGCTGGGTTTCCATTAGGCAAATTTATTATTGCAAATCCAAGATTTACCACAATTTCATAGTCAATGGAAACAGAGCTAGCAACAATTACAATATAAATGAATGTATCATGTGATCACTTGGATGTTGCCACCTGGCTTACCAATTAAAAAAAGCAACTTTTTTTTAATTATTGGTTTCAACTGATTGTGCATAAAAGTCTTGAAAACGAGCCAGAGCCAACAACCCTCAATCCTATCAAGTTCCCCTAATGCATCATTAATCTGTGGGAGTCCTAAGAGGATTTGACTTTTACTGACACCATCAGACCACGAAAATCTAAAGTACCAAGATTTTATAAAACATTCAGCATCTGGTAAAGAAGAAGTCAAAATATTTGAATTTTTAAGAAAATTCATTCATCTAATAGTTTGTTATTGATCTGAATAATTGATGAAGATGGAAACAGATTAAGAATCAAAGTTTAAAAAAAAGACTGGACAATTAACTGAATATTCTTACTGGTTAAGTTTAACTCAAGCAGTCAAGTCAATGTTCGTCATAACTCAGTTTAAAATGGTTTCCTGCAGACATCAATATAATAGTTAATTCAGTCAACAATTTGTGGCGATACGGATGCCGCCATGTTGGAGCCAGTGAGCAGTGATTAGTCCAGTCTCAGTCAAAATATCCATGGCAACCACTCTTACCAATCAGGAGTGAGCTTGCTGAAGTCTGAACCCCTGGATGCAACAGGCATCTGATCGGTCAGTTTAGAACTTAAATAACTCGAACTACAGAAAGAAAATCATGAAAAATACCAAAAAAATGTTAAAGGTAACGAAAGAATGGTTATTCTGACACAATAGAATGAATATAATAAGATATAGATGTTTATTTCTCTATAGATATCTAAGGAATAAAGGCTTCTCTGAGCCAGCGAGTACTTCCTGTTTGAAACACCAGGGGGGAGGAGTCACTCAGTCCAGTTCTAATAAGCAGTTAATGATGAAAATATCTAATGAGCTTTAAGCATAGTTAATCATAATGGAGTTCACATGCTCAAGTGCACACCATCTTACAAATTTTTGGATTTTCTAATTTATAGAAAATACAAGAAAAAAAATGTTTGACAACTGTTTTACAAATTTGAATAATATTTTTTTCATTTTTCTGGCCGTTGCTGAGAAAAGGTCAAAGTTTATGTCAATGTGGTCCAGAGAGATCAAGTCCTTTATGTTTCCCATTCTAAATCAACACGTTTTTTTTTTGTCAGACAGGTTAAACCAACAAATCCTTCAATTGAGAAGAGGAGGAGACTCAGACGTTCACTCAAATGTTGGGTTTGGGTTAAAAGTGAAACTGTGACGCAAACGAGCCTTAGATCTTTTTTATGGATTGACATTTGACCTAAGAGTTAGCAAAAAAACACATTTGGTTAATAGATAAATACATTATTTGGTTCTATTTTTTATCTAAATTGTCTTTTTATAAATTCATAACCAATAGCATTAATTTCATTCACAAGAGTTTTAGGATGCACAGAAGAGGACAATTCATGTAAACCGAAAAATATGATGTAAAGTAGCTTTTTAAAAAAAATCCGTTATAAACATTTTACATTTTAATGTTCTTTTTGGATATAAAGGACTTTTAAATATGTTGAAAATTGTCAATATTTAAAAAAAAATAATTGAAAACACTTTTTGTTCGATAAAAATATTTTTTCCATAAAGATTAAGTTTATTCAAAATGCATTCAGTTATGTGTGAAACAACAGACTGTCCAATGGATGTGAAAAAAGGAGCTTAATGATCTGCAAAAGAAAACAGCTGTTGGAAGATAAAATTGAAAGTAGTCATAAATTTAATGATGGTGATCCACAAACCATAAAAGCTGCATAATTTAGTCTCATTTTGTATTCTTAAGGTTTTATTAACAAAAAAATAACAAGAATTTTGGGCCTTAAGAGAAAAACGATTCTTATTTTCCTTCGTCTCGGCTTTAGGAGATTTAACCCGTCCAGTGGATGTCAGCTTCTAACCCTCCTCGGTGGAGATAAACCTGAGCATCAGATAAAATCCCGTATAACAATGACTCCCTGCAGACAATAAGGAAGACGAAGCTTATTTAGCAGCAGCCTCTGAACCTGACTTCCTGCTCCCACTCTAATCTCCAATCCATCAGCTCAATGAACAGCAGAATCAAGCGCTGGGAGATCAATGATTCCTGACTGCTGTGCAAATGACATTGATCCTTCACTGACCCTATGTTCTCAGCATTTGTTAGAGGACCAGTTTAAGTGAGATATTCCTCAAGAGTAAATTATGGAGTGAAAGTCTGGCTCAGTTTTCAGTGGAGTTTCCAAATGTAAAAAAAAACATCAGAATGTTGGAAAAAGCTGGAAAAACTTTGCTGAAGCAGCACTTGATGACTGAATATAAATGACAGTCTGACGTTCTAACAAATTTATGTAAAATGCATACACGATTACAGCTGCACGTGGAGTAGTGGTTAGCACTCGGGAAAGTGCTGGTTTGAATCCCAGCTGGGTCCTTTCTGTGTGGAGTTTGCATGTTCTCATGCATGTGTGGGTCTTTTCCAGGCATTCCAGCTTCCTTCCAGATTTCAAAAACATGCTTCATAGGTTAACTGATTTCTAAGAATCATCCAAAGGTGTGAATGTTAGAGTGTGGACCAATAACGGACTGGTGAACTGTTCAGGGTGTATCCCTATTCATCCGACAGTGGCCGGGTAAGCTCTTGAAAATGTACAGATAACTAATTTTAGGTTAATTAGAAAAAGAAATACAGCCTTACCATCATAATGCTGCTAAAAGAACTAAAAGTAAAAACAAATGGCAAAGACAACACCATAAAGTCGAAACAAAAGCTTATAAAGGGGGTTTAACATGCATTTATAGCAGTGTTTTTCAACAGTACACCAGTTTCAACTTATTGGTGTGAAGAATGACAAAGCATCCTGGCTGCATCCACGTTCTCTCCTTCGCCCTGTCATGCTGCTTCATCACACTCAGATTTTCTGGAAAGCTCCTGTTCAAGCACCATACAGGCCTCTGAACAGTTTTAAAACAGCAGGTTCATACCAGTGATGGAAATAAACAGAACTTTAGTTTCACAACCTTACATATGGAACATTACAAGTTAAGGAACATTTAATATTTCTTTTCCTATGCTGAAAAAAACTTCTTTTGTGAAACTCGGACAACGGTGAATGTTAAAAAAAAAAAATAGTTAAAATGTTTATAGTTAAATTTTTTTTTTATTAAATTACCAAAAGAAAAGTACCATGAATTTAATTGGTTTTAAGCAACTTGAGTATGAGATACAGTTGCAGTGCTTAACGTTCTCTGATTGTTAAATAAGACAGTTGAAACTAAAGGCAAATGAAAGGTGTATTAATATTCAGATGAAGTATTTTTTTTCTAAGTCATAATCTGTAAAGAAAATTGTGAAATGCGGTCTCTGGTACTTTCCTGGGATATATCGGGATATGTATTGCTTCATGAGAACATGTACACACTGATACGTATTGTATTGCCTGACTATCACCTGACCCATTTCCAACGCACATCTCTACATATTGTGAAACATATATCGCCAGACTCTTGGCAACACAAACCTCTATGTATCGTGATATGTACTGTATCGCCAGGTTCTTGCCAGCACATACCCCTACGTATCCTGATACATATCGTATCGCCTGACTCTTGGCAATACACAGCTCATACAATCCATGATAGGACTGTAACAAGTATCCAGTGCTCGGATACTCACGATCTGCTCCTGAAAATTTGAGTATGAATATTCACGGCGTCCAAGATCGCTGATTCGCAATCTTTATAAATATAGTTGAGTGTAGTAAAATATTATCTGAGAACAATGTATTTATTGCTCTGAAATGTAGAATAATGTTGGATTTTAAGTTTACGAACTAAAACAAAGCCGAAAGAGCAACACTACTGTCACTGGAAGTAAACAAATTATGTGTTAGTGAAGCTTCCTGTTTTCCAAAGTAAAACTAGCAAGAGTTTTTTTTCCTATATAAAACTGAGACCGAAGTACCACTCACTGACATAACTTCAGAAAAAAATGAATTAGTCTTAACACTGAAGCTTTAGCTACAGTGTTTACATTCGTTTGGTTATGGTAACTCTTCAACTGATGACGCAAATACCATAACTCAAGCAGGTTGTAATCAAAGTGAATCAGCTGCTTTGGAAAAAAAACCCTTTTTACATACGGGTTCTGCACCAAAATGTAATCCTTAGAACTTTGATAGAGATCTGCTCCCGAAAATTCAAGTACGGATATTTGCGAAGTCCAAGATTGCTGATTTTGATTTAAATATAACTATAGAGAACATTTTCAGGTTTTGTTTTTAGAAATGATCCAAAACACCATTGATTTAATGTTTTTTTTTTATGTTGTTCAAGTTACTGCCGAACCAGAAGGTTGACAAAAAAAAAAAAAAAAAAACTTTATAATGACGAACACCATTTCTTTCTATCTAAATCTGTGTTTTTATCAGTTTTGTTCTTTTTGGTCTCCGTTTCTAAATAAAGGTATAAATGGTGGTGATTTGATTCAAATAACTTAATTTTCCTACATCCAGTAAAAAAGACATACACATAGTAACAAATAAATCAAAATGTAAGAATCGTGGTTTGATTCGTGAATCGTTGAGCTTGATTCGTGAGTTGAATCGGATCGCCACCTAACCAACGATCCACAGCCCTAATCTGTGATATGCATCATATCGTCAGACTCTTGCCAAAACACACCATTAGAAAACACGGAATCATCGCGAGGGGATTAGCTGTGTTCATCCAAACAGGCCCAGGATTCATACAGAATAATATGAAAGATCATAAAAGTCTTTTTCTTTAAGTTTATATGATTTTTTTTTCAAGACGCTTTGATAAGAATTATTGAACATTGTTAAAACAGAGAAGAGCTTCATTTTTTCCCTTCAATTTTGGTCGATGCTCTGTCTTATTATTTTCAGGGGAAATGTGGACCTGGGCTCAGAAAAGGATGAAAAACACTGATTAACAGGATAAGTAACACAGCTGAAGATTCATTCAGGAAACTTTCACCAGATCTTTTCAGTCAATATTCCAAGTAACACTTGTGGAGACCTTTCTATAATGATGAGATTATATTACACATTAGGGTTGGATGATGATTATAATATACTTACATGGAATATATTAAATGAGCATATTGTGAACATTGAGCATAAAGCGTCAACGTTTTTTAAAGCATCAACGCTTGACCTTTGTAGTCTGTCTCCTCACAGCAGGGGGCATGAGGAAACATGTTTCAGTTAGCAACAGTCTCAGCATCTAGCTCACTTTTGTTTTTAAAAGATGGAATTTTATAATGAGAAATAATTTGCTCTACAAAAAACATTTCACTGGACCCATTATCTGATGGTTTCGCAAAGAGGACACTCAACAAAACAAGGTTATCTACAAGATATGAGGTAAAAACACCTTTTATCGACCTACAACCCGAGGAATGCCTTAAACTCAAACGTGTGGCTAAATCTCCACAATCGGCACACAAGAAAATACACAAAACAAAGGACTTTGTTAGCAAAAATCCACCCTGGCGGTCTATTCGGTGCAGACTGACGGCACAAACAAAGAGCAGACTCTCTGGAGCAGCAGATTTGCAGGCTAGTGATCACCAATCAATCAAACTCAGTCAGGCTGATTAAGATTAGCAAATGCAAGGTCATCAGCGAAGAGTCGAACACAAGCAGGTCTAATGAGAGCACTTGGAAAACAAAGGGTTAATTAAAAAAGAGAGACCTAATAAATGTAATAGCATAATTAGGGGAGATTTGTGAGCCTTTGATTTCAGTGAAATGATATCTTGGATCAGCACTGAGGTTGGACTTATCAATGTTTCTTTGAAATATGCAAGATTTAAGATTTGTATCCAGTTATCTGGGCTGTTGCAATGAATTACCTCATTTAAGCAAAAGCCACACTGTTGGCTTCTTTGAGATAAAAGGTTTAGTGCCTGAGGCGGCACAGAAAGGGCAGCTGGGGTTTCAGTCCTCCGCGTACAGGATGGGCTGCATACGCAGGCTCTCTGGGGAGAGGGTTAAGGGGACAGTTGTGGCTGAAGCCAGGAGCTGGTGGCATGGCACTCGTGCAACTGTCTGAGGGCAGACAGGGTTGTCTGAGAACAATGAAAACCCCACCCTGTGGGTTTAATAAGGCAAGCTCCCTCAACACTGTAAGACGATTACATTCTCAAAAGGGATTACACCAGAGAGGATTTTGGTCGACTCCACGCTTATATGCACATCGAGAAACTGCACTCACAGAAGTTCATGCTGAACTTCAATATTCCAGACACAAGTCCCATGTGAAACGGTGAACACCGTAGACACAATAGTGTTATCTGCCGCGCCATAATGACGACCAAAAAGTCTCCAGAATTCCTGCTTTGCTCCAGATATCATCTGCTTTATCTCAGAGCTGAATCTCTGCACTCAGGTTCAAGGTTTTACTTTCACTCCACTTTCTAGTGATTTTTGACAACTGTTGGTTTCGCTGCTTTGTTACTTTTTTGTTTTTGCTCATGCATGATTTACAATAAGGATGTACAACAAAACTGTTCAATGTGAGAATTAGCCAATTACTTCATGTAAAAGTAATTTATCAATAGAAAAAAATATTGTGTTTGCTTCTTCCAAATGGTCCCAAATTCCATGAATGCATCCAACAGATTTCAAGATGCTGTTGGTGTTATGATAAGCTGCAGGTTTGTCATTTCAGAAGTGCACACAGGTAAAGAGTAGTTCATGAGCTCTAAAACCCAGACGGGATTTGATCAGACTACCGGATAGAAACCAGCTGAGGTGCAAAAAAAAAGACCAGGGAGAGAACCAGAGCTTTTTTATTTCCCTTTTCCTTATAAACCTATGAACTTTAGATCAGTATTCATTCAAAACATTTTTTCTGGTTTTGCTTAATGCTGATGTATTTTTAGTATTAAAAAATATATTTTTGAACATTTTTTTAATACCTCAAACAAAAATATAAACAGTAAAGATCAATATCAGGCAACATGTGTCAAATCTAACATCATGGATAACTAATTTACATTTAGCAAAGTCATCTATCTTTATTTTTTAATAAAACCTTTATTATAAAAAAAAACAACAACATTTTTTCAGGACTCTGGAAGAAGCCGCACTAATAAAGAATGAACACTGGTGAACCTTCTATCATATATTTGATGTGTTGATCTACTTTATTTCAGATTTCTTCCTCGGCCTTCGAGTGGAAGCAAAGCGATGCATCAAGGCTCATCGTCAGACCTCCGACACATCTGCGCCCGTTTTCTCAATGACAAACGTTCTGCACCTCAAGTGTAAAGTCTGTGTGGTCAATAGGATGAGAGGATGGAGGGGGATTTCCATTTAAGTGTAGTGAAAGGAGTCTTGCTGCTAATGAAAAGGACCATTTATTAGGCTGCCAATCTGACCAGGCGCCAACTCCCCAAGGAGGGGGCTTGCTGAGGCCTCAGGGTACAACCTCCTGTGCAGATAGCAAGGACATCTGAAGCACGGCTACTCAGATATGAGCTTTTAAACTTACATTTTTAAAAAAAATGACAAAAGAAGAGGTTTGGATGTCAGAGAAGAACAAGTCCAAGGTTTTATCACCATTTCTGGCAATTGTTTCTTATTGAGCTGCAACAGCATACAGCTAATTGAAAAGACAGAACCCAGAGGAAATATGAGGATATAGACTTGGTGTCACTTCAAATTGGTTTTTGTACAATGGTCACGCAAACTCTTTGTAAAATGAGCTAAAATCTTAATAACTATTTGAGTGGTTTTAGCTCAGTCTTGCAAAATATTTTATTCTTTTTTGAATTTGATTTAAAAAAAAACAAGAAATATATCCACAAACTGGCAGATAAAAAATAAGAAAATGACCAAAGTGATGTTTGTTTTATTTGAACATAAAGATTAGCTAGCCTCCGTCTTCACCTGCTGACTTTATAATAAGAACCAAAATAAAAATCTAATTGTTATATCTTCTGTTTTTCAAGAAATTGCTAGATCCATAATAAATGGAAGCAGTTTCCAAGGATGTGGCTGTGTCACAGCTCTTTGAAACAATGCAGAAGTGAACCGGTTACTCTACTTTTCAGTTCTCTCATCTTTGACAAAAACTTCCTAAATGTTACAATGAAGCACAAGTTTTTTTTCTTTTTTTTTCCTTTTTAACTGATAAAACAATAACACTTATGACTGTTTACCATGATTAACGTGATGATCCACCAGAATTAACACTTACACTTCTGTTTTTATGTCTTCAAACATTTTTTATGTTCTTTAAATGTTGCTATGCTTCCTGTATCTGTAAAGTTTTTGAGCTTCCTCTGTGGTTGAAAAAGTGCAACAGAACTTCATGACACTGGCTTTTTACACACCTCCCATCATCCTAATTATTTTTTCAAAAGTCTTTCCGACTGTCATCCATTTACAAGCTTTGGAGCAGCCATGTTGGTCTGACAGCATTGAGCCGGGACGAAGGAAAGACATGAATTTTACAGACGTTGTACAATGCGGTGTAGAGAAACTTGATGCATAATTCAGACCAAAACACTAAGGACAGGACTCAACCACATTTACTGACAGTAACACGTGTTCTGCTCTTAAACACTCAGACTCCTCATTCATGGTGTTGACCTAAAAACTGAGCAACAATGCATGACATTGCACAAAAAAACACCATAAACTGGAATCAAACAATCACTAAAAAAAGAGTAAAAGACCACAAACACCCATGATAGTCCACTGCTCACCATTGACTCTATACTAGAACTGGACTGAGTGAACCCTCCACTTCTGGCGTTCCAAACAGGAAGTACACGCTGGCTCCAAGAGGCCAAAATCCCACAGACTTCAATAAAGAAATAAACAACTCTTACTCAGTCGTTTTATTGGTCAGACCAATCTTCCTCTGATACCTTTTTAATTTTTTAACATGTTTTTGATAATCCTCATTATTTTCATGATGTTTTCATGATGTTTTCAGATACACTTTAATTTTGATATGGATACTTGTTCCTAATAGATCATTGGCACTGGGAAGCTGATGTTAACAGTCATAGTCAGTAATCGTTCCGACTGTGTTTTCACGTATATTTTATATTTGTTAGGGATACATGATGTTCCTACTAGATCCCTGGCAATGGAAAAATCATGATTTACAGTTAAGTCTAACAGTCAGTAAATGTTTTCAAATATATTTTAACCCTTGTGCTATCTTATGGGGTCCAGATGACCCCAGCCTTACATTGACGTGTTATCCATCCCATGGCAAATGTGGATGAAGGTGGACAGGATTTCATATCTCCCACAGACACCAGTGAAAATAAAAAATTATTGGGGAAAAAAAGTTCAGCATGCTGTTTTGTGGGGTCCAGATGACCCCACTGAAAAAGTGTCAACATACCTAGGATACCACAAGGGTTACAAGGGTCAAGTATAATGTGATTGTATTGTAAAAGAAAAGTTGTGCATTTCTTATAAAGAAACAAAAAACAAATCTAAACTGTGTTATTGTAGACAGTTCAAAATTGGTATCAGCCAATATTGGCTATTGGCCGATATTTAAAGATAACCAATATTTGCCAATAGCAATATTGCAGGGGAAATATTGGTTATTGGTATTAGCTGGAAAAAAAAACCCCATCCCTACACAAAACAGCGAGATCACAAAAAACTATATTTTAGCAAGGGAAGACTATATACAGTTATAATGTGATTCCAAGTAAACGTTATGTTTCTATTTGCTTGTGGATGTGAGGCTCCAGTTAGCCTGGAGTTTGTGCTGCCTGGGGAGAAAAGCCGCCTTCGTATCCACGAGGATGCCTGTGGCTACGGGGGTCGCCTGAACAAGTGTTCCCCACTCCCACCCAAATTCAGCCCGCTCACAAACACACAGAAGAATGCACCGCGGGGGACCACCAGCTGTTGCAGCAACTGATATGGGTTACACCCAAAATATGTCAAACATAAAATGTGGTGTTTCCTCCTTCCCTTAAGCAAAAAAAAGTCATTATCAACACAAAAAACACCCAACAGTGTCATTTCAGAATAAAAACAGTGACTGCTGAGCAGTTTGGATGGCCGCTGCACCCTTCGGTTGATTGCTGAGGTGTCAGAAATGCTGCTAAGAATACATCTCACATCCCACCACAGAATGTGACGCCTCACCTCCAGATGAGGACGCATCCAGCAGAGGAATCTAAACTCATCCGCAGTTCTCACGCCGGCGGGACATAAACTGAGCTAACCCCCAGCGCTGCTGACACTTGGCATGTATTAATCATAAAACCTGTCCATGCTGCAAGCATGCCCTGCGGTCACGGCGTTATGATTTATAGAAAAGCTAAAAGGAGCGGGTTTCAGCTGCAGAGCGCTGCCATTCAGTGACCAGCTGCATCTGAAGTGGCCTTCGACCCAATCCTCTTCTCCACTGCCTAACTACTTCCTGTTTGCAGAGAATAATGAGACGATCGGCTTGATCTGAGAGTCTGCATGTTGAGACAGAAGCTGAGACAAGCTGATCTCCAGGATTAATGACAGTTTATCAAACAAATAAATATAAAAGAAGCGTTAAGCTGAAGCCCTAGAAGGCGCATAATTATGATTTAATGGAAACAGTGTAATTGCAAAATAGTGTTTTTTTTTAAATTTCTAGAATTTCGATAAAGTTTTGCGCATATGTGTAATGGAAACACAGCAGCTGCATTAGAAAGAAATCCCGCCTTGTTTCACACTCCGATATCCATCTGATGTTCTTTTCTTTTTCAGAGTTTTAACGTCCGAGATCTGACGTCTTTCATCTGTCCTCACTATTACCATTGGACATCCCAAGACACGACCAAACCAATACAACCTGCAGGCATCTGAAGTTCTCCTTTCAAATCCTACCAAAGGGACCAAAAACTGTAAGTTGCTGTGAGGGAAAAAGGAACAGCAGCGATCCATCCTTAAACCCCTGAAGGAGCTTTCATCCAGGGCTCCTTGTTTTTTTCCCCAGAGTTCATTTCTTCATTCAACAGGTGTGAAAACTTGGCTGAACTTTGCCTCGACCGTATACTCTGCTCCACCTAAAAACAAGCATCCCAAACACCTTCCAAGTGAACGCTGATGGCTCCTATGAAGACCAGCAGGACCTCCAGGGTTTTCTTCATGCTGTTTTCTCCTTGTTGCTGCCTCAGACAGTCCTGCCCCCACACCAGCAGCTGCTGTCGATACCGGGTCACTATGGACCCCTGCATCCAGCTTAACATGAAAGAAACCCACAAGACCAACTTAGAAGAGGGAAGTTTAGTTCTCTGTGCTTCTGTTTGGTGCAGTGCGATTCACATGTTGTTCCTCTTTTCAACTCCCCTCCGAGGGAGTAAGAGGGATTTCAGATTCCTGGTGGATCGTCTTGTGTTCCTGTTCTTGGCCGTGGACCACGTCTCTGGCTCGTCATCTCATATCACAGAGGCTCGTCTTGGCTGTGGACCTCACCCCAACCTGTTCCCAATCCTATCTGGCTGAACTCTATTCAAATACGTAGTTGTAGAGTTAGATAAGCTAACTGCTCTTTAATGGTCCTGGTAAATCACTCGTGTGTCCTGGGAGAGGATCTCTCCTTCATGTGGGCATCCCTGAGGTTTCTTCTTTTTTCCTGAATTAGGATTTTTAGACGTTTTTCCTCACCGGGAAGGAGGGTCTAAGAACAGGGATAACCAGTTATATTTAGTCTGTTTTTTTTAGCTCTTGTTTACATTTTATAACCTTCTGCTTCTGTAAAATTACCAGTGTGAAGAAGAATGAGGCAATTTTTACCACTTGACCTTCAGGAAGGGTATTGTTTTCAGATTTGTTCTGTCATATAGGACAGGTTTTTCTCATGATACACTTATCACACACAACAATGGTGTGTTCCATTTGTATGATATCCTTTATAATAGCCATACAAACCTCAACAGAACTGCAAAACACACCTGCGCACCCCTTAACCCTTGTGCTATCCTATATTGACATTGGAAGTGGGGTCATCTGGACCCAAAAAGACAGTCAGCTGAATTTTTTTTTCTTCATTGATTTTTGATTTTCACTGGTGACATGAAATCCACATTTGTCACGTGATGGTTAACATGTCAATGTAAGGCTGGGGTCATCTGGACCCCATAAGATAGCACAAGGGTTGAGATGCCACCACTCTTCTACACGGACCGGACAACCCAAAAACCTACAGCACCTGTATAGGTCAACCCTCCGTACTGATGTATGTGACCTCTATGACTTTAATCGTACAAAAGTCAGACAGTTTTCATTTCAGGAAGAGTCAGCCATCACTTAAATTTGATTAACAAAAAAGCAAAAGGATTTAGATCGTTTGTTTTATCTCCAACGGTAATGGAACACTATTTTAAGACGTGGAACCTTCTCATTAACAGAAATCGCCTTGACAAGCAAATAATAAAGACATGCTTTCAACTTTACATGCAAAACGGAGAATTCAATTTTATTCTTAAGTAAAATTGCAGACAATTCTGGCTCAAGTTTTAAGAAATAAAAACTTCACAGAAGTGTTTCTGAGAAACAGGCATCAATTTCCCCCAAACTGAAAAGTTGGAAACGTGATCTGGTGCTTTGAGGCAGGCAGATGGTCAGCTATTCAGAAGCTCAGATCGCACCATTGAGGTTTATGGCAGGAATCTACAGCCACAGGAATTTTTTAAAGGCTGAGCAGGACATAAAAGCCCGCTATCAAAACACAGGAGCCATAGAGAATGTGTCTGAGCAGACAACACTTTATTCCTCTCAATGACACCTGGGGAGAAATGAGCTTTCCACATAACTAAACTCAATCTGACAGCTGGCGTGGAGAGCTTTCTCCTCCTTTTCAACTGTTCTCCAGGGAGCAGCCCCACTCCTCAGGTTTCACCACATGGCTCAGTCATCAGCAGCAGCCCGAAATTCCGCTAAAATGATCAAACAATTTAAAGACCGCCCTCCCCCGGTCCAATAAACCCACGCAAAAGTGGATCCAATCCGGTGTGATGAGCGGGCAGCTGTCCGGGGCAGCTGAATGGAAGCAGGTGAACATCTCACACATTCCTGCCTCAGCTGACAAAGGCGCGTGCGCGCGCGCTCGCGGGGGGGACTCCTGAACAGCAGTTTTGATCTGGGTGTGTTTGGATGACATGCATTCCTGATAAGTTATGAGGAGAATCTCCTAAAATCCAGACTGTTCTGATGAGGAACCTTCTTATTTGAGCAGGAAAAAAAACTGCTTTTAGGGCCACAAGTGCCGCGCGTGAACTCACCTGTTTAGTGTGGAAGCGGGACAGTCTGCCGCTAAACTGATGAGCTCCACCTCACAACACACAGTCCAAAAAAACTGAACCGGTTTTAATGGGAAAACTGTTCTAAAAGTTTAAACAAAATCCCACAGATTCTTGAAAAGGTCCGCGCAGACCGGGTCCGGTCGTGTTCGGCGGCGTCTGTTGCTGTTCGGGACGGAGGCGGCTCTCCGCACCGGGGAGGTCCGACTGGAGCTGCCGGAGTGCTGAGAGGAGGGACGGCTGCTGGGACCGGAAAAGCCGCTATCCTGCCTTCAAAATAAATTTCACAAGAGATGCAGAACGAGGGTCGACTTTTTGTGATTTTGATGTAAAATGACCAAATAAATCACAAATATAACATTGTAAGAAGAAAAAACATTAAATAGTGTTTGTGTTTTTTTTCAATTAGAAGCCTGAAATTATATAATCAAATGATCATTTTTAATATATTCACGAATAATTCGAAAAATTACAATATATTCAGGTTGGTAATACACATGTAAACACGTTTTAATAACAGTCATCCGATTTAGAAGCAGGATACAGATTCTCATGATTTGATTTCTTGCTTTGTGAATACCAGATTACAAGATTGTTACCTAAATTAGATAAGTAAAATCACAAAATATCAACTACATCTATTTATTTAAACACCCAACATATTTGCAAACATTTGACTTAAAATGTAAACATTTTGAAATAATTGTGATGAAAAAGAACAAAAAAACAAAAAAGATTTGTCCATTTCTTTCGTTTGATTCTTGTTTTCACGCTTTTATTTTGAAAGGCTTTTGTTCCTGTGCGAGCTTAACACCACAGGTCCTATCATATTGTCCCCCAAAAAGGTAGTTTATTAGTTTTCCTTTGACTTAGGCACTTATTCTGGTTATTTTTCTTTGCCCCAAAATGCAGTCTGTTAAAGATAGAAAAACGTTGAAGAGATCAAAATATATAAATACAAATTAAAAGCAACAATTTTCATAATTTACGAGGGTGTAATGATTAATCGAATCAATTTCTATTCCTAAGATCCAACTAAATTGATCTGTCTGACAGAATAAATTAAGTTCTCCCATACCATTAAAAATACTTTCAAAATGAGATAAATTAATCATTGGAAACTCCTTTAGATTTAGACATGGACAATATTTTACAATAAAATAAAAATGATCAAGTGAATCACAGCCGACAATGCACTTGATTCAGCAAAAATAATCAATTATCATTCCAGTCCAATGTGTTGAAACACTTGGAATTTAGCAAATTCCTGTTTCCATAAAGTGTCGTAGAATGTTCAAATAATCTTCCCTTTGGATTATTCTGATGTCGAAAAACAACAGTGAGCCGAACTTTATCAACCTAAAATGTGAATCAATTTGAAATTTGATATATACCAGTTTAAACAAAAAACAGATTTATGTGTGTGGTTAATTATAACTGCTCATTATGATCATGTTTTACAGTCATTCTTCATTCAAATGTTAAGTAAAGAAATTCTTCACAACAGTGAGCGATAACTACTGCCCTCTGCTGGATTAAAAGAAAACATTCAGGATCTGTATCTAAAATGTGAGATGATTTAATTTGTAGTTTATACTCTATTGGGAATATTTTGGTAATAACTGTGGTGATAGATAGACATATTGTTTTATGTATATATATATTTTTTGTTCAACTTTCTTCTCATGGAAAATGAATGAGACCAAACTCACAAATGTTATATATTCAAAGCTACAAAAGGTGATGTTTTACAGTTAGATGATCAATAGGTTCAGCATGTTTTGCTCAAGATGTATTAAAGGCCTCATGCAGTGGCATTTTTTTTTTTTTTAATTTGGAAAGTCAATGGAACTTGGAAAACAAATCTGATAAAAATATTCACTTAAAATGATCCAGCGCGATTTTATTGATCATTTTATGGTCGTGCACAGCTTTAAATTTGGGCGATAGGTGGTGATGGGCGGGGGCTGCGCGTGACGTCACTTCAGGGATCCCAGAGTGTAAACAACAATGGCGGACGGTTTGAGAAGCGACGTAGACCACGATTTAGCGGATATTTCTTTGGATGAAGGTGATGAGCCTTCATCAAACACGGGAATTTTAACGACACAGGGTTCGGAGGGTGTACAGCCCTACCAGTTTGAACCGGAGGTTTCCTCATCTGAGGATACAGGGGCTTCGGATGACGATGGTGAAAGCTCATACAGCGATGGCGCAGAGAAGACGATCAAACTTGACAATTTAGAGGAATTAAAAGTGTAAGAAGGTTTTCGTAGGTGAACCTGCGGAAGGATCATTACCGGAAAAGGAAAGGCGCCGCCGCTGCCGCGGAGCGTCCTTTGTCATCCTCCTCCAGGGCCGAGGCGGACGGAGCCCTCCCCGCCCGGGTCTGCTGCTGCTCGCTCCCCCGCCGCCCTCTCGGCCTCGCTCGCCCGCGCACGGGTCCTCTTTCCAGACAGCCACACGGCCCCGGGAGGGAGTAAAAACCCTTCGTGCGGGCTCAGCTGCCGGCGGGCTGGTTGTTCGGCGAACCCACGGCGCCCCCCATGCCTGGCCCGGGGCCTCGGAACCGCAAACCCCCCTCAGCGCGGTGCGGCAGCCTCACCCTGGCCGTCCGCGCCGTGCCTGTACACCCCCCGCGTTCCTCCTCTGGAGGGCCGGGGACGGCTCAGAGCCTCCCCCTGACCAGGGAGCGCCCCTCTCCTTTATTGAGACGGGAAATTCATGAAGGGAGACCCCCTTCTTCGGCACATTACTGCACCCAAATACCACACTCCTATTCACCATTATCCCGTTCGAATCCCCAAATCCACGGCAGTCCAGATTCTATTATGTTAAGTAATTCCATGCCCAGAAAGTCATCACAACACTAGCGGATCTAGCTGGATGTTCCTGTACTGACGTCACACGACCTATGACCTACTTATCGGTGGCTGCCCAAAATCTGAGCGACCGCGCTATCTTTGAATGCTTGTAGAGAGTGCACGGGGCCGCGGGTGACAAAATAATTATACGGGGGTTCATTTGTGACATAAATACTAATGTTTTATTGCAGTTTAAGAAAAATCACGATTTTCACCGCACGAGGCCTTTAAAGCTGGCTCGACTCCGTCACCATGTGGTCATTTATAGTAAATAACCTTTTTTTGGTTAAAATTCCCTTCCCAGTTATTTGGAGAAAAATATGATTTTCTTCCATTTGGTTCTGAATGTATTTGATTCACCTTCATGTGGAGCGGAGAGCTGGATCCTGGCAGTCATGTGACTTCAATGTAAAGAGGATCCAAAGACGTGGTCATAAAAACAATGATGAGAGGAAGGAACGAGAAAATCAGGTCCAGCATTTTTCTTAGTTCGTCAGTGGGTTTGTGTGGCTTTTTTCACGCGAGTCATCATCAGACGTATCATCGAGTTCTAAATAGTCCGTGCTGGTGGTTTTCCCTGTAACGGAAGAGGATGGAGCAGACACTTCAGCATCCAGACCCATCCTTGAAGACTGACCGGTTCAGACGTCCAAAACCACTCTGCAGAACAGAACCTGGACCTTCAGCCTCAGCTTTTGCTGCATGTGGTTCATTGAGAATTTAAAAATAAATGAACTATTGAAAAGAAAAGTCAAAGACATTTTGTGACTGAAAAATAAGAGGACTTGTTAATATTCTGCTCACTGACCAAAATAAGTATTTCCTACAAACTTAAAGCGTTTGAATCCCAGTGGGGTGTTCGTGTTCTGTCATCAGGGTCACATGTTTTAATACCATCAAAAATGTAATAAAATGCAACATTAACAGGCTTGCAGTTCTATATTAATGGTCCCTGTGAGTTCCTGGAAGGTTCTGGATCACAATACACTTAAATCATTTGAAGCTCCGGCTTCACAAAAGCTACAGCAGAGAAAATGAGACAAAGATGTTCCTCTTCATTTTATGTGGTCCAGGCCCCCTTCTTCCCTTATTTGTTCTTTTTTCATTCAGGATTACTCCTACAGAGTTTTAGACGATGCTGACCTCTGCTGTCCAAACATCCACACATCACATGGACTTTTCTTCTCGACTTTTATGGAGAAGCAAGTTTCTACCAAACATCTAAACCCAAACGTTTAGATGTCTTATAAATTAAGTTTTTCTTCTCCAAGGTCAGTTTTGTGCAAACTTAAAACTTTTCTCTTACCTTCATGTTAGTAAATCTATCCTGTGGACATGAGAGCTCATTTTCTTATGGGAAAACATCAAAAACGCTCCAACACTCCTGTTCCTCCAAAACTGAGGAGAACTCAGCAGCTCACTCAGTCCAAACTCCATCATGTAGGTGCAACTGATGGATCCAAACTTCTGAGCTGAACCAGGACCTTCAGACCAAGTGAACGATGGTTTGTGCTGGTGATTCACCAAATGCTGAAGCATGGTACCTGCAGCCTGACTGCCACCATGAGTCAGTGAGCTTATAGTTAGCTAAAAGTTGCATAAGTTGGAAACTTTGATGCAATTTTGTATACTTTTTATGTAGTATTTTTTGTAACAATTATGCCCCATGTTGTATTTCTCGTAAAATTCACAGACCTTTATTAGAATGCTTTATTAAAATGCTTTGGTTTTGATCCCAAAAGACAAAATTTTAACTAAATTTTTAACAGTGACAAACATTTGGGTCACCAGCTCTGTCTGGAAGCTGTCCTTTCAGTTGATGGGAATTTTCAAGTCTCTGGTTTTCTTCTCCCAATGTGAGCTTAATATTTCATGATTTGAGCTTTTCATTTGTCTTGGCGATTGCTTTTAACAGACAGGTTTGTTTCTCCAGGGTGTCTGGTTGGACTGCAAAGCAGAAAAAACATGGGATGAAATTCAGATTAGCAGGCCAGAGCTAGACAGAGCTCAGAGGTGGGCTCAGTACCACTCTAGATAACCTGGCGGACGTGGCAGGGGGATGGTGTAGGAACCGGTCTCAAATCCTGGAGGGTTGACGAGTGGCAGCCGAGTCAGAATGTCCTGAATGTCCATCATCCTGAACACCCGTGGAGACTAAACAGCAGCAGTGGCCAGGAGAGCAAAACAAACCATAGAATTCTAAAACTGGTTCTAGAAACAGGTTTAAAACTCTTCAGGTGGGATGATGACTTTTCAAAGTCTTCCATGTTGGACAGTGAAGCTGAAATAAGTTTCTTGAAGCTTCTAAATTCAGTGACTTTTGGACATAGTCATTTATAGGATGTCACAATCCAGAACAGTTTTTTTTTATGCAAAAAGGTCATATTTAAATTTCAGCTGCTGCCTTCAGAGACCACTACCGTCATTTACCATTTCTGATGAGTACATTTTATTTGGTTCATGTTTTACATCAGATACTCAGCTGACAACCCTCTGCATTTACCCGGACTTGGGACCGGCACATGAAGACACTGAACTGTGCTCCTTGTGGTTGCATTACCTAACCAAATCATTTTATTTTATCTGTGATTAATCTATTTTAATCATACTTGGGCAAGATTACATCGCCGAGTATAACTCAAATTTAGCTCTGGGGTTATTTAAAATTAAAACTCAGCTTTTTTAGATTTGCAATGTAAACCCATTACTTAGTTAGAATTTCCTGTTTTCTAGGTAAACTTTAGTCCTATTTTTAAACATAATTATTTATGCTGCCTAATAAAGACTAATATTTGTGATTAGACAAACTTCCATTTTGATATACAGTATCACAATTTTTTTTTAATATGCTTTGTTATATAAAGACAGAAATTGACAAGAATTGTAAATTATTTAGAATTAATTGTTTTGCTTTAAAATGTTAAAGCAATGTTTTTTAGTTTACCATGTTTAAAAAAAACCCTCAGGTTTGTGTTTTTTCTTTTTGTCTATAAATTTTCGTAAACTGAAAAGGTTTAAGACAAACTAAATACACTTAAAATACTCAGAATTACTTTAGCCGTTTTTTTATTGTTAAATTTGAGATCCCGTTCAGTACTTCTCTCGTCACTGCTGGCATAAAAAAAAGGATAATACATAAAGTTATGGAGCTTTTGCGAGAGGTCCTGGGTTCAAATCCCGGACGAGACCCCATGGGGTTTTGTTATTTTGGCCTTGGCTCACCCTGAAGCCTTTTGCTTCACACTTTAGTTATTGTTTGGTTATTTTGTTCTTCTAAATAAATGTGTTTATATTTTTATGGAGACATTTGTTGTGTTTTTGTTACTCATTTTCTTGTTTAATTTACCTTTATGTTAGGCCCTGGACCCCTAGACTAAATTGGGGCGTAACATAAATTGGGGGCTCGTCCAGGATCTAAATCCACCCAGACCCCTTTTGTCTTTTGAATTTTGTGGAATTTGTTTGTACTTTGAGACATAATTTGCATGGTTGACAGTTTTTCTTTGACTTGTTCATTTGTGTCATTTACATTTTGTGAAGTCGGGGACTTCTTTTGCTGTTGAAACCTGAGAGCATTTTTTTTTTGTATTTGAGCAGAAGTGTGTCCGTCCTCAGGTCTAACTCAACTGGTTGGACTCAGTTGGAAGTGGTAAAGGTGACGATGTAGGAGTGGAGGCTGCTGCATTGTTGCCAGTGCCACTAACCCCAATCGGGCAGAGGAGAGTGGAGGCTCCTGCACCTTTAGCCGGTGAAGGGGCAAACCCAACTTCATTGCTGCATTATTCCAGACCAGGGCTGCCATGGAGGTCGTGACGCTACTTCCTTGCTCAATCAACATTGGCAAGCATTCATTTGTTTTTGAGAATCTGAAAGACTCATGTTCTGGTGCAGTGTGGCCTTCATGGCCAAATCAAACTCCATGTGTGGAGTAGGAGACTCCAAAAATCTGATCATCGCTCTCTTTCATTGATGACTGGAAAATTTTGCCTTTATGGTAATATTTTCACTGCATTTGTGAAGCTGATGCCCGACGCATGTGGCTAGGGTTTTATGGAAAGAACCTGTTAACCAAACTTGTTTTGTTTGGGCACACAGTTTGCTAGTTTTTTGTTATGCTAGCATCTGGAGTGGCTAGCTATTTTTCTTTTTCTTTGGTGTGGCTGGCATTTGTGGGAGCTGCTGGAGCTCATTTTCTGTGGCCAGCATTCGGTGCATTTTGTGGGTAGAATTCATGGGAGTGGATACCTTTCGGTATTTTGTTTGGCTAGCACTCCGTATTTTGTGTGGCTCGAATTTTTGTTCAAGACCCTCTTGGGGTAAACTTCTTTAGGGGAAGAAGTTTTATTTTTAAGTAGGGGGGTGTTACGGCTGTGGCCGTATTTGGTTTAGTTTCTATTTGGTGCGGTGTATTTTGGTCAGAGAGGGACTTCTTTGTGTTCTGTGGATCTTTGTATGTTTTTCTGTATTTGTTTCAGGTGTGGTGCTGGAGCTGTGGCTCCCCATTGGTCCAACCTGAAGGAGGGGAGCCTTCAAAACCACCGCTTGGACCTTCAGCCCATAAGAGAGCTGGGCTGCAACCTGTCTCTACTGCAGCTCAGTGATCTTCTGAGTTTACTTGGTATAGGTCCCACTCTGTGTTCTGTGTTTAGTTTAGTGTTAATTTAGGTGAAGCAGTAGGGGTGAACTGCCATTTTCTTTAGTAAGAAGAGGGAGGTAACCTCAGGGAGGTTAGTGTTTGTCTTTCTTTTACCTTTTCTTTTGCAGGTAAGCTCCCTGGGTTGAGATTGTTGGGGTTTTGTTTGTTATTTTGGCCTTGGTTCACCCTGAAGCCTTTTGCTTCACATTAGTTATTGTTTGGGTTATTTTGTTCTTGTAAATAAATATTGTTATACTTTTTATGGAGACATTTGTGTTTGTGTTAAACATTTCTTATTTAATTTGCCTATATGTTAGGCCCCGCACACCTAGACAAATTGTGGCGTTACATTCTGAAAATTTCGTAATGATACAAAATAAAATGCAGTTTCACATTCAGACATCTGCAGTAAAATGGCATTGAGATTCAATATCAATGATTCAGATCTCACTGTCACAAGTAGGATCCATCTTTTGTGGTGATCACTGTTCCAGCATATCCAAAGAAATCAAACTAAATAAACATTTTTTTTCTCTACATTTGTTCAGTGTGAAGATGTTCTTTTGCGCAATTTGATTTTTTAAATGAGCTTGACTTCACTAGATGGAGAGAAGAAGCCTTTAAGTCAAGTCAAGTTTGAATCCATGACTCAAATGCTGCAGATGACTATTTAAAACTCCTTCAAACAAACCAGAGATCTTCATGAAGCTGCTTAAGGAAACATAGACCAAGTTCACATCACCCATTACCAGTATTTTTTTTTTTAAACCAGTGTTTATGTTGCATAAATTCACCCTCTACAATCCCACCAAAAGATGTTAGGAAGAGGATTCACAACCTCTCAATTTATTATTCATTAGTCTCGATCTTCGTCACAGAAGAATAATTCCTGACCCGTCCACCACCATTTTTTGTTCTCCAATTTCTTTGCAAATGTAGATTTTTTTACAATTGTTCATTGGAACAGTTGAGTTCTTTCATTCATGTTAAGTACACTTTGATATAGAATATTAAAAAATGTCCCCAACCACAGAAGAATAAAGAGTTCTTCTCTTTATTCAGAAGAACAAAAGACTTCTGGCTTTCTTGATGCCCCGTTTTGGCTCCAGCTCCCACATCCAGTGCAGTTTGAATAAATTCAAACTTCAAGACTCAAGTTTCTGGTTCCATACGAAGCGTTCAAACAGCTCAACATTTTTTTGCAGATATTTTTCCAGAAAAAGCCCATCAACTCTTTAGATGAAAAAAGATCCATGTAATTAAAAAAATAAATCAATGAAAACT
>NC_050518.1:28970355-28973836 GCF_002922805.2 Oryzias melastigma
CATCACCCATTACCAGTATTTTTTTTTTTTAAACCAGTGTTTATGTTGCATAAATTCACCCTCTACAATCCCACCAAAAGATGTTAGGAAGAGGATTAGTCTTGATCTTCATCATAGAAGAATAATTCCTGACCCGTCCACCACCATTTTTTGTTCTCCAATTTCTTTGCAAATGTAGATTTTTTTTACAATTGTTCATTGGAACAGTTGAGTTCTTTCATTCATGTTAAGTAGACTTTGATATAGAATATAAAAAAATGTCCCCACTCACAGAAGAATAAAGAGTTCTCTTTATTCAGAAGAACAAAAGACTTCTGGCTTTCTTGATGCCCCGTTTTGGCTCCAGCTCCCACATCCAGTACAGTTTGAATAAATTCAAACTTCAAGACTCAAGTTTCTGGTTCCATATGAAGCGTTCAAACAGCTCAACATTTTTTTGCAGATATTTTTCCAGAAAAAAAACCATCCACTCTTTAGATGAAAAAAGATCCATGTAATTTAAAAAATAAATCAATGAAAACTCACCATCTTGATTCAATTCAAAATGTTCCCATAAACTATGTTTGAGAAATTAAATACAAAAACCCTTAATACTGAGACATTGACATTGTGCCATCAATAAGACAGCTTGCCCTAAGATTGAAGAACCAGTTGGTAAGTCGATGACGAGCAGGACTTTTTATAGAAACCATCTGTGCCTTTGGACTACAGGTTCTCCCAGTACCAGCACAAGAACCACAATGCAAAGATTTTATTAAAAAATTGGAATTCTGTGAGCAGAAAACTAAAGTTTAGTTTGCCAACAAAAACCTCACAGTTGAAATAAATCCTTTGAAACAGTTGTAACCATTGTAGATAAGTCCACCTGTCATGTCAAACCATAAAGTCAAAGGGTTTGTTTTTTTTGCAGGACTCAGAAGTGTGAATGTTGGATTTCACCAGCCCACCACTGTGTTTACAGCAAAGTTTCTTTAACTGATGATGTAATGCAGATACCTGGATTATACAAGTGATATTTCCCAAGACAGAGGCTCTGCATTGTAGCAAAGATAAAAATGTTTAAATTACCAATAGACATAAATATGCATAAACGCGTTGCATACCAATTTACTCTCAATACAACATCAGTGGAGCTGCACGGTGGCGCAGTGGTTAGCGCTCTTGCCTCACAGCGAGAAGGCCCCGGTTCAAATCCCGGCTGGGACCTTTCTGTGTGGAGTTTGCATGTTGCTTCATAGGTTCATTGGTGACTCTAAATTGTCCCTAGGTGTGCATGTGAGAGTGAATGGGTGTGATTGAGACCCTGAGACAGACTGGAGACCTGTCCAGGGTGAACCCTGCCTTCGCCCTTCAGTAGCCGGGATAGGCTCCGGCGCCCCGCGACCCCGGCAGGGATGAAGCGGTCAAGAAAATGGATGGATGGACAACACCAGTGGTGCTTTATAGGATAGGATAAAAAAAAAATCCTGTTAAGCCGGTAAACGACCCTCATAACTCATCGTCCAATAAAATGCTGTGTGGAAGAAACAATTAAATGAGCCATCAACAGTACAATTGAGTCAAAATGAGATCCACTTTGAAGTTTGCAAAATATTTCAACCTGCAAGGAAGAATTTTTTGGTTTTGTGACTAGAGAAGATTATTGCAGCCCTTTTGTCAACATACATAAAATGACTATAGGAAAGGTTAAGGGTGTGTCAAAAGAGACCAGCTGTCCCTTCTAAACACATCTGCAAAAATAATCAACAGTTGCACCTGTGAAGAGATTAAATGTTGATGAGCAAAAAGTATTTGGATGTTATTTTTGAGGAACATTTCCTTTAAATGGTTTGAAATACAAATTATACCATTCAAACAATTAAAAACACACTCTAGGATGGCTCTTCCTGTGAACAGAGTCGCACTATACCAAGCACTTATGAGAAAGAAGTGTGCATGACCATTCAAAACCATGTCATAGAAGAAGCTTGATCTTCAAAGTCCCGTTTTAAGTACATTACCAATATGACCTTAAGTGAATTAAGTTTGAGGTTGAGCAGGGTTTGTTCAATTAAATGACAATGAAATATCCACACACTGTGAAAAATCAATGGAATTTGATTTGAATTTTAATGTCAAGAATGCTTTCAACTTCATGTCCAGTTCCACACTCAGAAAATTCTTTCAGCCCCTCCAGTAATATTTAGTTTTATTGAGCTGAAGTCCATAGCATTAATGTCCTGTAGCAACCAGATTTACGAGCAGCTCGGTTGTAGAACATGTGTGCGTCTCAACTTCTGCTTTGTTCTTTGGAACCAAAATACATTTTACAATCTGTGTAAACACCCACAGATGTTAACAGTTTGATTTACTATTTTCAAACAGCTGAATATCAAAATCATTTCAATACATTTAATGGGTCAATCATAGTGCAGTGGTAGGGTAGTCAACTCCTGATCGGAAGATTGTTGTTCAATTTCCACCGCCCATGCTTTGAAGTATCCTTGGGCAAGACACTGAACCCTAAATTGCCTCTGGTGGAAGTTTGATGCCAGCGTTTGGCAGCAGAGCCACTATTGGTGTGTGAATGGGTATGTGACTGAAAAGCGCTTTGAGCTTTCAAGAAAGGTAGAACAATATACGGCACTTGCCATTTACATCATTTGCTAAAAAAAAAAAAAAAGCATTATTAGACATGCTCTTTTGAAGTTGGCATCAATTTAGGATTTTTGCACACAAGTCACCTTTGTACTTTGCATAACAATCAAGTTACTGCTTCAGTTTGATGGTGTAATAGCCATCAGCATAAAAACAGACATTACATGCACCAAAATTCAGATGATAAATTCAATTGAGTTATTGACGAGCTCCCACCGAGTGAATCGGGCCCCTCATGAACAAAAGCGCCATGTTTCAAACTTTACCTTTGGCCACACACTTCGGCAACAATGCATTTTTTCTTCCATTGTGTTTCGATATGGTTCATAATTTGCTTGCATATATATTTAAAAATGTCTATACCATCATTCTCCAATGTCCATTTTGTTCACAAATGGGCTTACAGGCATGTTTAAAGCCTTTATTGTTCCATTGATGTAAAGGGACACTCCACTTGTCTGGTTACACACTTATCTGAGTGTTGTGTTCCTTTTTGGGTCAGTTTCCAATGATCATCAATATATCCTTCCATTTCTTGCTTTTCAAGATGCTTACCATTTAAACTTATGACATACATTTTTGTAGTCTTTGTGATTGTTTATTTCCACATATGTTACATTTTGAGTCCTTAGATCTTTGCTTTTGACTCCCCCAGAGCATAATTTTCCTCATGGAACACAGACAGAGTTCCATTGTTGAAAGTTTCAGCATTCCTGATTGCTAGTTCACTAGCTGGAGGATTCTTTACAGCAATGATTAAAGGCAACTTAGTTTTTTAATCTACTGATGTGACACACTGAAAATATGTCTAAAATGACTGAATCATTTAAAAAAAAAAAAAAAA
>NC_050518.1:28973883-28976367 GCF_002922805.2 Oryzias melastigma
TCCCGAGGTTAAGGAGAGTACAACTCTCAAAAACAGCAGAAACGGATTGTGATGCATTGTTTGCTGCAGTGTTGTAATTTATATTTTCTCGAGGTTAAGGCGAGTACAACTCTCAAAAACAGTGTTAACGGCTTGTGATGCATTGTTTGCTGCAGTGGTGCAACTTTTTAAGTTTTCCCGAGGTCAAGGCGAGTACAACTCTCAAAAAACAGTGGAAACAGCATGAGATGCATTGTTTTGGTGCAGTGCTGCAATTTATATTTTCCCGAGGTTAAGGAGAGTACAACTCTCAAAAACAGCAGAAACGGATTGTGATGCATTGTTTGCTGCAGTGTTGTAATTTATATTTTCCCGAGGTTAAGGAGAGTACAACTCTCAAAAACAGTGGAAACAGCATGCGATGCATTGTTTGCTGCAGTGATGCAATTTGTGTTTTCCTGAGGTTAAGGCGAGTACAACTCTCAAAAACAGCAGTATGTGTTCTGTTCTGTAATATAAACATCTGTTGCATCTTTACTTTTGACTGCAGTGATGCTGAAGATCTTTTTTTTCCCTCAGGTTATCCAAGGACCTGCCCAAATACTAGTGGGCATGGCATGTAGCTTATATTTGTCGTTTGGCGAGATGATTCTCTGATGTCCAGTTTTTCCATAGTTTGGTGTTCCGTTAGAATATCAGTTCAAATTGCTCCATTCACATAATGCAACAGTCCACTTGTTTGGTTCCACACTGATCTCAGGATAGTGGTGTTCCTTCCAAGTCAGTTTCCAATGATTTTTACTGCTTTTTTCATCCTTTTTTTGCTGTTAAGGTTTTTGTTTATAGTCAAGGCAGGTTTTTCCCATTGTCCTTGTTTGTTTTGTTTTCACATATTGAACATTTGTTTTCCTGCAATCTTAGATTTTGTCTTTCCACAGTGCATCATGAGTTTGTCTGCTTCAGAGCAATTTCACTCAAGTTCCATCACTCAATGCTTGAGCATTTTGGAGGGAAAGTTCAGTAGCTGGAGAAATCTTTACAGTATCCAGGAAACTCGGGTTTCAACATTCATATTTGACACTGAAAATCCGTCCCAGAACATTCTGATCCTTTGATCTTGGATAACACAGAAGTTGCACATCACAAAGGTTCAACCAGGATGCAAAACTGTCCTGTTAAAAAAAAGCTTGGTTGCACTGAAAAAAAAAATCCACAGAAGTTATATTGCAAAAGGTAAATCGCAAAATAGTGAGGGACCACTGTACAGATAATGTTCTCCAAAAGTTTGGTACATGAAGGTGGAGTGGCACCAAAGGCGCCATAAACAGATCCCGTTATTTAGTGGAAAAGACTTCCCCATAACCTCTTTCACCTGATGGGAATCATGTCCTGGCTGCTAGTGGGCTCAAAGTCTTACATCTATTTAAAAAAAAAAAGGCTTAGCAGTTAAAGAATTCAGTCTAAACTGAGACTGAATTGACCAAAAGGTGTGTAAAGGAAACAAAAAATAAATCATACGTTGGAAATACAGAAACAGTAGCCGTTACAAACATTTTCACTTGGTAATAGTTATTTTTGTTTCAAATGGGAATTTATTTGTTTTTTCATGTTTTTTGATCTTTGTTTATGTACAATTTTATTTTGCAAATGTATTAATGTATTATTTGACAATATTTTGAGATTCAACATTTTCACATTTTGTCTTCTCAAATTAAATATGGTTTTTCATTCACTTTATTCTGATCCTGATTTGACTCCATGCAACAAAACTATAAAACAAGTGACTGGACTTAAAAATACAGCATTTCGAGTTGCAGCTAGCTGGAACATGACCAACATAAAAAAGTAAACTTATTTTGGATTTTTTGTTTAGCCCCCCCTTTATCCTTCACATTTAATATTTTGATTATATTTTATGCGAGTTACAGCACAAGTCCTATTATTGTTCAACTTCACACTAATTTTGTGACTTTTTTTAATTAAACATTGATATTTATAAGATTAAAAGTTTTTAAATTTAGTTTTAATTTAAGTTTTGGAGAGCAAGAGAGGAGTAAAGAGGGAAAGAGTTTTCTAGAAAAGAGATTAAGAAAAGGTGCGGAATAAGAGATTACATGATTTGAGTTATGTCAAAGAATAGAGAAATAAGCAGACAGAACACAGAGGTAAGAAACAAGCTCCAGAAACAAACATCGATGCAGATGGACAAGAGGATCCAAACTGAGAAAAAAATAAACTGCAAAGGAAAGCACAAGAATAAGCTTCAGTCAAAAGATCTAAAAACAGGAGTTACAGACAAAGAGCAGGACAGCCAATATCCAGAGAGATCCAACATGAAAGTATCAGGAGAGTTCAGATAAAAGATCTAAAGGGGTTAGGAGAGAAAAGGGGAACTAAATGCAAGAACATCTGACACCGAAAAGAGGACATGAAAAGTAAGCAGAACACAAGTGAACCCAGAAAGATAAACCAGAGGAGAATCAACAGAAGCAGCAGCTCCAAACT
>NC_050518.1:28978523-28980469 GCF_002922805.2 Oryzias melastigma
ATGCATGGTTTGCTGCAGTGTTGCAAGGGAGTCGTTTTCCCGAGGTTAAGGAGAGTACAACTCTCAAAAACAGTGGAAACGGCATGCGGTGCATTGTTTGCTACAGTGTTGCAATTTATATTTTCCCGAGGTTAAGGCGAGTACAACTCTTAAAAACAGTGGAAACGGCATGCGATGCATTGTTTGGTGCACTGCTGCAATTTATATTTTCCCGAGGTTAAGGCGAGTACAACTCTCAAAAACAGTGGAAACGGTTTGTGATGCATTGTTTGCTGTGTTGGTGCAACTTTTCAAGTTTTCCCGAGGTTAAGGCGAGTACAACTCTCAAAAACAGTGTTAACGGCTTGTGATGCAATGTTTGCTGCAGTGCTGCAATTATATTTTCCCGAGGTTAAGGCGAGTACAACTCTCAAAAACAGTGTTAACGGCTTGTGATGCATTATTTGCTGCAGTGGTGCAATTTGTGTTTTCCCCGAGGTTAAGGCAAGAACAACTCTCAAAAACAGTGGAAACGGATTGTGATGCATTTTTTGCTGCAGTGGTGCAATTTGTGTTTTCCCCGAGGTTAAGGCGAGTACAACTCTCAAAAAACAGTGGAAACGGCATGCGATGCATTGTTTGCTGCTGTGCTGCAATTTATATTTTCCCGAGGTTAAGGCGAGTACAACTCTCAAAAACAGAGGAAACTGCTTGTGATGCATTGTTTGCTGCAGTGTTGCAATTTGTGTTTTCCCGAGGTTAAGGAGAGTACAACTCTAAAAAACAGTGGAAACGGCATGCGATGCATTGTTTGCTGCAGTGCTGCAATTTATATTTTCCCGAGGTCAAGGCGAGTACAACTCTCAAAAACAGTGTTAACGGCTTGTGATGCAATGTTTGCTGCAGTGCTGCAATTTATATTTTCCCGAGGTTAAGGCGAGTACAACTCTCAAAAACAGTGGAAACGGCTTGTGATGCATTGTTTGCTGCAGTGCTGCAATTTATATTTTCCCGAGGTTAAGGCGAGAACAACTCTCAAAAACAGAGGAAACGGATTGTGATGCATTGTTTGCTACAGTGCTGCAGTTTATATTTTCCCCGAGGTTAAGGAGGGTACAACTCTCAAAAACAGTGGAAACGGCATGCGATGCATTGTTTGCTGCAGTGATGCAATTTTTCAAGTTTTCCCGAGGTTAAGGCGAGTACAACTCTCAAAAACAGTGGAAACGGCATGCGATGCATTGTTTGCTGCAGTGCTGCAATTTATATTTTCCAGAGGTTAGGGCGAATACAACTCTCAAAAACAGTGTTAACGGATTGTGATGCATTGTTTGCTGCAGTGCTGCAATTTATATTTTCCCGAGGTTAAGGAGAGTACAACTCTCAAAAAAGGAGGAAACGGATTGTAATGCATTGTTTGCTGCAGTGGTGCAATTTATATTTTCCCGAGGTTAAGGCGAGTACAACTCTCAAAAACAGTGGAAACGGTTTGTGATGCATTGTTTGCTGTGTTGGTGCAACTTTTCAAGTTTTCCCGAGGTCAAGGCGAGTACAACTCTCAAAGACAGTGGAAACGGCATGCGATGCATTGTTTGCTGCAGTGTTGCAATTTATATTTTCCAGAGGTTAAGGCGAGTACAACTCTCAAAAACAGAGGAAACTGATTGTGATGCATTGTTTGCTGCAGTGCTGCATGTTTTCCCGAGGTTAAGGCGAGTACAACTCTCAAAAACAGTGTTAACGGCTTGTGATGCATTGTTTGCTGCAGTGGTGCAAGGGAGTCTTTTTCCCCGAGGTCAAGGCGAGTACAACTCTCAAAAAACAGTGGAAACGGCTTGTGATGCATTGTTTGCTGCAGTGGTGCAAGGGAGTCTTTTTCCCCGAGGTCAAGGCGAGTACAACTCTCAAAAACAGTGGAAACGGCATGCGATGCATTGTTTGCTGCAGTGCTGCAATTTATATTTTCC
>NC_050518.1:28982183-29000265 GCF_002922805.2 Oryzias melastigma
TAAAGAATTCAGTCTAAACTGAGACTGAATTGACCAAAAGGTGTGTAAAGGAAACAAAAAATAAATCATACGTTGGAAATACAGAAACGGTAGCCGTTACAAACATTTTCACTTGGTAATTGTTATTTTTGTTTCAAATGGGAATTTATTTGTTTTTTCATGTTTTTTTTTATCTTTGTTTATGTAAAATTTTATTTTGCAAATGTATTAAATATATTTCAATTTGACAATGTTTTGAGTTTCAACATTTTCACATTTTGTCTTCTCAAATTAAATATGGGTTTTTTATTCACTTTATTCTGAACCTGATTTGACTCCATGCAACAAAACTATAAAACAAGTGACTGGACTTTAAAATACAGCATTTCCTAGTTGCAGCTAGCTGGAACATGACCAACACAAAAAAGTAAACTTATTTTAGATTAGATTTTTTTGTTAACACCCCCCCCCCTTTAACATTTTGATTATATTTTATGCGAGTTACAGCACAAGTCCTATTATTGTTCAACTTCACACTAATTTTGTGACTTTTAATTAAACATTGATATTTATAAGATTTAACGTTTTTAAATTTGGTTTTAATTTAAGTTTTGGAGAGCAAGAGAGGAGAAAAGAGGGAAAGAGTTTTCTAGAAAAGAGATTAAGAAAAGGTGGGGAATAAGAGATTGCATGATTTGAGTTATGTCAAAGAAAAGAGAAATAAGCAGACAGAACACAGAGGTAAGAAACAAGCTCCAGAAACAAACATCGATGCAGATGGACAAGCGGATCCAAACTGAGAAAAAAATAAACTGCAAAGGAAAGCACAAGAATAAGCTTCAGTCAAAAGATCTAAAAACAGGAGATACAGACAAAGAGCAGGACAGCCAATATCCAGAGAGATCCAACATGAAAGTATCAGGAGAGTTCAGATAAAAGATCTAAAGGGGAAGGAGAGAAAAGGGGATCTAAATGCAAGAACATCTGACACAGAAAAGAGGACATGAAAAGTAAGCAGAACACAAGTGAACCCAGAAAGATAAACCAGAGGAGAATCAACAGAAGCAGCAGCTCCAAACTGTTCTGTATGACTCAGGCATGCATCACCAGGACATGTGGATGTGGAGACGAGGCATGCAGTCCTCCCTGATCTACAGCTCCCTGGCTGTGGGCTGGGCTTTTACATACATGGACACTACCACGTCAACAGAACCAGAAGAACTGTATACAAACCTTCAGACAATCAGGGTTTCATGATCCAAAACACAAATAAAGCCAAGAACCAAAACCAGTCATCACAACTAAACCCCTTTCATAGAGTCCTGACCAGACTGGACCATCACAGAAGTTTGAGTTTCTAGACCAGCACAGTAAAATAAAAGGCTATAACTTAAAGGATGCAGACACATCACGACCAAATGCTTAAGAACCACGTAGAAAAGTTACTGTGCCATGCTCTGTGCTTATTCTATTCCAAACAGTGGTAAAATATATTTAAGTTCAAGAAAACATACAAAGAGACTCGTTTCACAACATAGATATGAGAATAAAGGGACATGTGTGATTCAGTGTTGGCTGAGGCGATGCAGAGAGTGTTCCCTATGACAGAGTTCAAAACTGTGACAGGGCAAAATATCCATATTTGATGTTTGCTGAAGTGATGCAAGACTGCATTCCAAGGATAAGGATGTGTTACTTGGTGAAAATAATCTGATCTCAATGTGATAAGAATCAGATTATGGCAAATGTAAATATAAAGGAAATAAAAACAAAGGGGAGAGAACAAGACAACTTCATACCTTTCAAGCAACAATTTCTATTCTATTGGACTATTTGATAATCATATTCAAGTAATCCAATGAGACTTGTGTGTTTACTGTATACATAACTGAATAAATGATAAATAATGTTTAAGAAGATGGCATAGTCTCACTTTATTTTCTAAAAAATGTATCACTTTATATCTAAAATGGGTTTGATGCATCTGTGTTTTTTATTTTTTGTGTGTTCCATTTTTCAGTACTTGAACTAAAACAATAAAAAAAACAACAACAAAAAACACCAAAAAACAAGCATAGCAGGAAGGCCAAGCGCACAATGAAGAAATCGAAAATGGGTCTTACCTGTTGTAGTTCTACCTGAAAAAAAAGCTGCACAAACTGATCCAATCACAGTGGTAGACTAAGAAGATGGAAAAAAAGGAAAGATTTTCACCCTGTTAAACATCCAAACCAGACATTCACAAACCAATAACTTCTTCATGGATTCAGCTCCAGCCCAACAACCACAATCTTTGCTAGTCCTGAGAGCAGCTGCTGCTCAAGCTACAGACCAAGAGGAATTCATCCCAGTCTTATAGAAGCAATGCTTTCCTGAAGATTTAACCCTGACCAGACTGGATCCTTCAACACACAAAGCTCTAAGTACTAAGAGAGAAAACACTAAAACCTCACGGTGAGCCTCAACTTTAGCCTAACAGACAGAAAAGAAATGGCATTGAAGGTGACTTTACCACACGAGGTTAAACTTATTGGAACAGGTTCAAATAAGTAAATTTATTGCAAAAAGTAATTTAAAAACAACAAATGATCAAAACATTGCAAAAATAATAAGAAAATTTAAAAGAATGAAACAAAGAAAAGAGGGGCACGGCAGCCAAAGAGAAAAGAATTGTGGCTCGGCGGCCACTAAAGAAAAGCAAAAGTGGTGGCACGGCGGCCAGAAGGTCATTCGATGGCGGCACGGCGGCCAGAAGGTCATTCGATGGCGGCACGGCGCCCTAAAAGGTAAAACAGCAGGTAAGAGCTAGATGGCACATACATTTGATCTCCACACAATGAAATGCTCCATGGAATGAAATGTGGGTGTGTGCATTAAAAAAAATGAAATTTCCAAAACTGTAGAAAATGTAAAATGAAATGTACAGGCACGTAAATAGAAGATGCTGGTCCACTCAAGGAAAACCTTAGAACTTAAAAACATTTAAAAATTACAATCTAATAACTACAGTTTGATCTAATGGATTCTAAACAGTGCATTCTATACAGTAAAAAGTAATATTTACAATAAAAAAACAAGCAGTTGTAGTTGCCAGAATTTCAGTGTAAAAATAAGGTGTTACTTTAAACAATAATACAGTAAAAAAAAGGTTATTTTTAGTATTTTGATGCATTTGTATTACAGTATTTTTCCATTTTTATTTTGTAATATAGAATTTACAACTAAAGACCTTAAATTTTACATGCATGTTAAAATGTAACTAAGCACATTTCCATGTCTTTGGCAGTACACAATACCGAGAACAGTTTTTAAACTACTTTAAATTATGTATCTTATTCAGTACAAATATGTAAAAATGACTGGTTTCAAACATTTATGACAAAATAAGTTACCTGTTAATTAAATTGCCTTTTTTTCATGATTTCCTGTAAAATTTACAGACTTTTATAGAACTACTTGATTTGACGCCACAAAACTATTTTTATTGGGAACTCCATTGAAGAAGGTCAGAGAGGATGAGAAAAACACATATAGTACTTACTGATCTGGAAGGCCTGCAGGAGTGGAAGATATACATTTCAGCTAAAAAGGCCCTGAAACAATAAGTTCAATCCTCATTGTGACCAATAAAATCTAACCGTTTCACTGCTGCACTAAACGAAATGGAAATGAAGTCACCTTCAATGCAAGCTTAGAAAAGGAGGAAAAGAAAAAGATCGGCACAGCGGCCAAACAGAGAAATGAAGGACTTACAGGTTGAAGATCTTCCTGAGGAAAGAAAAGAAAGAAAAAAGTTGGTTAGAAGTCAGCTCTTTAGGAATGAAGTATTTACAGAACTCTGATTCTCTAGAGTTCTGTGTGTAATGCTTGAGGCTTTAGTGCTTGCTGACAGTAGAATGGCTTCACCAGGCCTTTGACAGCAAAAACACCAAACCTCAAAACTCCTCTTGTAGTGATATACCTCTTTGTTTTGTTCTTTGTGTGCTTGAGGCCCACTTTTCAGTTTCCTGGACAGGCACTGCGTTTCCAGCAAAGAATCCTGGGAAAGACATCAGAGTACAGTCAATGATGCTCAGAAAACACAAAACTAATAAAAAATGTACTTTAATTGGAGGTCTATCTACTTATTAAAATATTTAGATAATTAAAATATAAGATTTTAGTTTGTCGTGGCCAATTATAGAGTCAGCTTTACATTTTTGCGGGGTATAATGTTTAGGATAAGTTATACTTTTACAGAGAATGAGTTGAATAAAATTAAAGTTTGTGAACCTTCTTAACTTTACAACAAATCCAATCCAACAGAAGAAAGCAGGAAGTAGTAACCCAAACAACTAGAATATACATTAAAGACTATCAAGTACAAAGTTATGTTACTTTTAAATTTGAAAATGTGTAGGTTTATCATTGAAACCATTCAGTAGTGATCTTAAAGTTAGAACAAAAAGATTTGCCTCCACAGTAAACGACTCAGGCCGTTTGAAAATACCTATGTCAAATGTCTCTTTCTGGATTTCTGGGAACCTCTAAAGTTCTCCTAGCAGGAGACCAACTCCAGAAAAACATCACGTTTGACTCAAAAGTTCAGGTTTAAAGACAGAATTTTTACAAATAAACCGAGAGGAATGAACAACCACTGACCTGAAGGTCCGCAGCAGCAGCTTCACCCCGCAATGATGAACCAAACAAGCGCACCTGGACGTAATTACCTTATCAGCCCTTTACCGCAGGTGGAGTGAGCACGTGACCAGTCGCTCTTTCCGGCTAAACGACCAATCCCTTTAAAGCTCAGACGGTGCCGAAAAAAATCGCCCAATCAAGTACACAGAGGTCTGTCTGTATCATAGACTGTATATAATATATATTATTTTTACAGTCAATGGTCTGTATACATTAGTATTTTTTTCCTCTCTATTTTCGCTATTCGCACTTTTGTGAAGACACACACATGTCTTTGTTGTATGTGTTGTTCATAAATATTTTTAAACATAAAAAAGAAGGAAGGTTCCGTGCTGTAGAATGACTGTATACTATTACTACTACTACTACTACTTTTTTTTAAATTGATGCCTATATGACTTTTGTCAACATTCGTGTTTAAACCGGATGTTAGGATACTTCCGGTTTTTGTGAGGATACAAAAATGTAAGATGTATGAATGATGCGTTCTTGTAGCCTTCATATTTTGCACCTGCTCCATTGTTTTGTAAGGTCATTTCAAATTCCAACTCCGATCATCTTTTGATCTGTTTTCAAAGTGTTCCCAGTGGTCCTTTGCTGTTTTGTTTTTTTTCTATGAATCTGTGAATATCTTTCTAACATTGCAGAACTTGTTGGTTTAACTATTTTGTTTGTACAATAAACTTTATTGTTCAAACAATTTAATATTTTTATTGTAAGATCATAAAATATATTTTGTTATAACATGATTAACATGCTGGTTTAAATGTCAAAGTTATGTTGTAAGAAGTTATTATATTGTACAAACAAGAAAATTATAGTAAACTTTTCACATTATAACGTTATGTGCAGCTTTTTAAAAATTCCACCGGGTGGCAGTTCTGTGCTTCCGTACAGAGCAGTAGGAGTTCATCAGAAATTTACTTGAGTTGTAGGCAGGATTTGGGACATGGAATAAGCCTGCACTGGTTTCCCATCATCATTTTCTTTCTGCTTTGTTTTTCTTTTTCTTTAAATAAACAATAGAAGAACACCAAAACAAATAGTTAATTGTTAGTAACTCTGATGGTTAAGAAATATTATCTTGCTTTATTAATGAAATATTTTTAAAAGTTGATCAATTCAATGAAACTGAGAGAGAACTTAATGTTACTTATTATTATCATTCTTAAAAAAAAAAAAAAATTCTGAAAAGGTTTGTTATGGAAACAGTCTGGAGTGTTGCAGGATTCTTGACGCTCCTGCATCTCCGGTTTAGTAGAGCTGGACTGTTACTGCAGGACAGGTATCAGAACCTTCCATCACTTCATTATGAGGTCCTGCCACTTCTCAGAGAAGGAACGTCCACAGAAGACTGATAGATGAATCTCAGTCCAACCTTCTTCCTCGTCTGTCTGACAGTTGTCTACCTACGGAACGTCAAACCAGCAGCTGCTGAACAAAAGATATAAATGTTTTGTTCTTGTGTTCTGAAATCCCTCAGTTCTGCAAAAACTCCCTCTGATGAAGATGAGCAGCTTGGAGGAAGAGGAGAAGGAGGATGGAGCAGCACCTGTAAAGCGTGACCGGTTCAAAGATCAACCTGAGAATTATAGACATGATGTTTGACTCCCAAACCCAGTGTAAGAGCATTTCTTTGGTTAGTAAAGCTGCACTGAATTATGGGAAACTAAGTTTGTTTTTGGAAAGAAGCTTTAAAACCTCTTTTTAATCCACGTCTTTGGAGACTCTCCTCCAGAATCATGACTTCAGCCATTCCTTCTCCAACGCTCTACGGTCTTTGGAGAGATAACAAATTAAACACTTCATTTAACACTAATCTGCAGCCTTCAGCACATCTGAATGCTGGGCTGCTTCAGAGGACCAGAAAACATCTCACAATTTATTTAAATTTAAAATCCTGCTTATCCAATAGGTTGTGCTACAAAGGTGTTATTACTTTCAGCTTAACATCTTTAAACTGTAGCTGAAGAGTTCTCAATATATTAAAACTAGCTTTATAGCACCACCTTGTGGTTACTTGTGAAAAAATGTGAACATTTTAAGACTATCAATCCACTGTCTTCTGATGATTATTGCACACCTTTTTTTTTTAAAGGCTTATCCTCCAAACTGCAATGTAATGAGCATCAATGCACATTAGTTTTTTGGCAAATTCTAGAAAATGTTCAAGGTACTGGATCTTAGAATTGTAGATTCCCTGAAAAACAGCAAATGCCCTCTATAGTGGGATAAGAATTGAGGACATTTGGACAAACCTTTGAGACATCTTTACAAACTTTTTGTTCATAAGAACGTCCCGTGTCATTAAGGTCCACCCACTTCACTATTGTGTCATCATGCACTGATTCGTATTTTTTGTAAAACACTCTTCTTTTTTTACATCCCACTATTAGCAGTAGCGTAAAAGTGATTAACAAAAGCACTCCATTCATCAATTATGCTCAACTCCTTTATAGGAATTTTAAATGTATTTTTTTGTCTCATGCAAATACATACTTGTCATGGAGCAACCTGCTACCACCGTCTCCGGTCACCAGAGGGAGCGCTCACCAGAGTTCTGAGCTCACCACCTGCCACCACCTGGACTCATCAGCTCAGCTGTTCCCCATCACCTCATCACCTCCTCAGCTCATAGTCTGGCTCCACGAAGCTTTGTTTGTGCCACCCTGCCTGCAATTCTGAGCGTTTACTCCTGACCTGATCTTCTGTCTTCGACCCTGCTACTCTGATTGCCTGCCGCCTGCCCCTGACCCTCGCCTGGACTCTGACTCCTCTTCTAGCTCGTCTCTGATGATCCCATGCCCGTGTATGACCTCTGCCTGTCTGATCCTGCTTATTCTGTGGACTATTAATAAACCTGCTGCACGTGGAACCAGCTGTCTGCCTGTTTGTGTCAATACTAAATCCAATGTACATTTTTGAAATAGTTTATGCAAAATTAAAAAATAAGATCCAAGTATTTAAACAGTGAGATCTAAAAAATATGAATGTAATAGGCTAAAATGAAAAAGGTAAACATTTCTTATCAACCATTTTAAATAGTTACATTTAATATTTTTAGAGTCTTTACACAGGGACTGAAATATTTCAAGACCTTACTTTTGAAAAAGAAAAAGACTTATGTAAAACTAGAAGATTGTAAAAAGTTGAATGTTGAAAAGTAATGATGTCACTCAATAATCACAGCTATAAAGATTTCCTGAAGCGTTCAACTGTCTCTCAGTCTGGGATAGTTAGCTACACAAACTAGAGGAAAGGATCTTGAGACACCTTACGATTCAATTGGATTACAACTCAGGAGGCAGCCATTAACTCTGGGTTTAGTTCCACGTATAACTTTTACCTTATATCACATTCATTTGTTAATTGCAGATTTTTTTTAAATTCATTAACAATGCAGAGTCATTTAGGGTTCATAATTGATGCATCTAATAATTGAATATTTCCCCCTCCCATAACACAAACAGACAACATGGCAGCTGTCCAGAATCAATCCATCCATCTAAAGATGTTTTTTCTTCAATTAAAAAACACTTCTTTTTTAGTTTTCTTAGTAATTCCTTTAAGCAACTCACTCATAAAATGATCTGTTACTGTTACTTTTCAGGGTCACAGGGTTGCTGGAGCCTATCCCAGCTGCATTTTGTTCCTATGACACAGTGAGATGTTTCCCTTTGGTTGAATGCAGGAGTGAGGTTTAATAAAATCCAGTAAAGACTGGAGTCCACTGAGGTTACCATGGTTACCATGAAACTCTTGGGGACTTCCTAAAAGTTACATTTTTAGCTTGAAGGTGCACAAAGAAAATAATACACATGTATTCACGTTTATTCTTTTTGAGGACACTAAAAGTAATTTAACTTGTGTTTATGAAAATAGAAAATCCTCCATGTTTTTCTGCTTTAAAATCATGTTTTTCTTGTTGTCTTTTCTGCTCTCTGATGAAGAAAACTAAATTCCCGATTGTCTTTGTCCCTTAAGAGTAACAAATCCGTCTCTGGAAAAGAACCGTTGAGGGTCAAAGGTCATGTTCAGGTATGATAACAGTCAAGGCGTCACATGAATGAGTGGGAGGGTTGTTGTCCGTGTGGGCGTGTCCTCCTGCAGCTCAGTCTCACCTGTCAGGGCGAAACACATTACCTGCGAGGGGTGGGGGGGGTTCAAAGCTCCGAACACTTAAAGCAGAGCAGCAGCATGCAGTCTCCAGGAAAGGATCCCGTCAGGTCGGGTTTTCACAGAGTCGAGATCCAGCAAACCACATGGGACGTCCCGGACAGGTACACAGCACTGCGGGCCATCGGCTCCGGAGCCTACGGGACTGTGTGGTGAGTTTACCTGGAAAAGTGAGTTGGATTCCCAGAAAAATAAATGAGGAGAGTGCCACAAAGAAAACTTTTTCTCTTGTTTAGCTGTTTTTTTTAAACTATTTTAAAAGCTTACACTTTAAAAGTGAGAAATCTCAACAGTCTTTGATGTGTCAGTCTTTAGGTTTTTGTCCTGGAATGGAATGGTGTGAAAGATGGGAAAAAGTCATACATAAAAGTTTGTGTAAAAACCTGATTAACAGAACTTGAACTTTAAGGGGAAAAACCCTAAATGTTATTGAAAGAGATTTTTCTCTTTTATGAAAAAGAATTCGTCCCCTCGGGCACGTCTGCAGGTCACAGCAAGTCTTTGGAAATGACAGGAATTTTCTGCGGCATTGTAAAACACCTCATCCTGGACACCAGGATGTTGGGTTAATGATGACCCTCCAGTGAGACAGGACATTGATTATTTCATCATGGAGTCTTTACTTTCATTCCAGACATAACAGATAACAAAAAGAGTGTCTTGGGTGCATTTTACTGTCATTTTTATGAGAGAGAAAAAACAGATTTGAAGGAGTTGCTGATTTTTGTTTGACAGTTCTGCCATGGACCAGGACTCCAAAGAGAAAGTGGCCATCAAGAAGCTGTATCGGCCTTTCCAGTCCCTCATCCATGCTCAGCGGGCCTACAGGGAGCTCCGCCTCCTCCGCCACATTCAGCATGAAAACGTGAGGATGGACACAGAATCAAATTCAGTTTAAAATCAGTATGATGTGGTTTCAAAGTTATTCTTGATCAAACAAAGGCTTGTTATTGTGCCGGAACAGTTCTGTAATCTGTCTCTTCATCTTCATGTTGTTTGTTCTCATGTTTTCATGTAAACACGATTTATAGCGATAAGCAAACTTGCTTACAAACACACTTCTTTGCTCTTATAAGTATTCAGTTCAACTTAAGTTTTCATTCTTACCTCTTGTTTCTGAAACTTCTCAAAAATTTGTTTTAAATAAGCACCTTGTGTGCATGGAAAAGCTTTCCAGGTTTTACTTTTCCAACATTCCTTTTTTTTCTTTGCAGGTGATCCGCCTCCTGGATGTCTTCACGCCTGACTCCACTCTGGAGAAATTCCAGACTTTGTAAGTCCTCCAGCTGGTTGTTGCAGCTTGTTGAAGCTCTGCTTGTCAGTGTGAGCGAGAAAACGTCAGCCGGCTCAGTCTTGTTTGTTTTGGCTGCTGGGTGCAGTCGTGTCTTGCTGCCCTCCTTTATTGCAGTTTACAATCTTCCTTTATGGTGTTAGACTTCATGTTCAGTGATGCAGGTACGCTACAGGGAAAAACAACACATTTTATGTCATTTTTCATATTTCAGCAATTCAAATAATCAAACTAAATGTAATATGAAATAACAATAACTGCAGTAAATTACAGAAAATATTTTTTTGCATGATTTAATGAAAAAAAAATCAGCCCAAATTAATCTGGATCTATAAGGAAAGCTATTAGCAAACATTCATCCTAATCTGAATCATTTTGGTTGCACCAGTTTTCTGTGTAACATCTTTAATCAAATTTGTGAAAAAAAAAACACTTTTAATTTCTAATGTTTGAATTCAGACACATTATTGGTATTTCTCCATTTGAGGTCCTGAAGTAGAATCTCAATAATCATGATTTAAATTCAAATTTTTGCTAAAATAATTCGCAATTGTCATTTTTTGTGTTTGGATCCAAGTTCTGTTGCAGATTATAAATTATACATGAATGGAGAACGTTCTTCTTTAGGGGTTTCCTGTGAAAAGAGAATACATGGTTCTACCAGCTGCCCTACAACATTATACTACCACCTCTTGCTCTAATGTTCTCTCAATGGGAACCCAAACTCTAAATCAACATTTTTTAGCTGTTGATCTCTATAAATAGGCATTAATAAGTGTTGCCTGTTGATCATTGCCAACTTTTTGACAAATTAATATAAACTTGTTTAATTCTTGAAAAAATAGTCAAAAACGTCTGTGTGCTGCCCCTTAAAGGTTGAATCGAGGTATTACAGTTGAATTTTGTGATTGGTCAAACCATGTAAATTTCAGAAGTCTGACGTCATGATCTGCAGCTCCAGTAATGACAGCAGTCCTGTTCCCCAAGCCCCGCCCCTCTGACTGGATTTTCACATTTTGGGTGTGGGCGGAGTCAGACTCCAACTTTTCTGTTTGGTTCTAATGCTGTACATTTAATCAATTAAGAATAAATAGGAAAAAACCATACACGTATAGAACTTTTCTGCCATGCTTCAAAGTCCAACTCCAACCATTTTTTTATAGTAAATTCATCCCCCGTGATCTTTTGATGATGACGTTTTTGGCCAAAAATCCTTTGTCACTTTCTAAGAAATATTTTATGCACAGCGGCAGTAGCTCATTAGAAATACAATTCTGAGTTGTGGGTGTTGACACACCTCCCTTCCCGTCGCTAAGAGCGCTGTTTGCGCGCTCACACGAGCTTATAACCTCAAGCTAACATTAGCAGCACAAAAATAACGACAAGCAATATTTGATCAATCCAGTCATTTAGATTTGAGCCAGAACAGCAATTTGCTACAGCACGAGTGTTGAACCATCGTCATGTCTCACAGACCTAAGTGTGAGCAGGCCAGGGTGTGTGCGGGGGGAAAGGAGACTTTGACAAGCCATTTTAGTAGCTGTGTCATTAGTCTGAGCATGATTTAGCATCTGGTTTTCTGATCCAATGTGATCTCAGTAATACTCAAAAACACTGTTTTAATTGTACATTCTTTTGTTAAGGTTCTTTTACTTTGAGAAAATGCTACAAAAACATTTTAAAAACACAAAAGAGACCATTTTTATTGGAGTGGGTCTTTAAAGTCCAAAATGCTTTACAGTCACAGTATCTTTCACCTAAACACACAAACACACACTGATGCTGAACACTGGCATCAACCTCAACCACGAGTGTGGAGTTTAGTGTCTTGTCCAAAGACCACTGCTGGGCAAGGCAGGAACCAAACCTATGATCATCAAATCAGAGGTCGACCACTCTACCTCTGCACTACGGCCGCAACATTCCACAATAGATTTTTATTGTTATTAATTTAGTTTAGAAACATATAGAGCAGCTCCTCTCTTCCTCATGTTGCCATCATACAAACAGCTTGTTAAGTAAACAATAAATAAGTAAATATAGAATAAAAACATGTATAGTGGTGTCATGATCATGGTGTTTGAGGAGTGCACAGTCATAAGAGAATAATGAGTAGAGTAGGGAGCTGAGGACACAGCCCTGTGGAATCCCGCTGTAAAAGATGAGAGAAGACGATGTGAAATCTCCCATTTGGACTTTTGTGGTTCGTCCATCAGCACGGGGGCTGCTAAGAGCGAGGCTACTCAGTTTTCATATGAGTTTGTTTGTTTAAGAGTTCAAAACATTTAATGATGATAGGGGTTCAGACATCTGGACAATAGTCATGGAGGAAATTCCCGGGAGCTGTCATGAGGATTGGGATTGTGGGGAAGCTGGGACAGGGACTTGTGGGAGTGAGAAAGGACAATGTTTTTACAGCCCTCTGCCTTCTGCCCTCACAGCTACATGGTGATGCCCTTAGTAGCTCAGGACCTGGGTCACATCATGAAGAAAAAGAGATTAAGCAACCGGATCGTCACATACCTCTTCTATCAGCTGTTAAGAGGCCTGAAGGTGAGCTCGTGTGTTTGTTTCTGTTTTTTAGAGCTCAGATTAACATGCATAGATTAAATAAATCGAGAGATTATAACACTTTTTTCCCCCAAAAGAAGTTTCAGGACAATCATTTATGTTTTTTCAGGTTCATTTTAGTAAAAAATAGAAGTATATTCAGTATCATCTCGAATGAAAAAATGTCTGAAGTTTTGAACAACAACAAGCCAAAATTCTGCTGGTCCCAGTAACGATGTAAAACATATGTTGGTGAAGTAACACTGAAAATGTTGAAGTACACCAGTTATCTAGGTTTGTAGGATACGTACCACCTTCAGGCTGAAAAAAGGAATTTAAAAGCTCAGATTTGATATGAAAGATTAATATGGAACCCATTCTCGTGTGGATATCGGAAAACAGAAGAAACTTTACAACAACATTAAAACTGATCAAAACTTATGAAAAAAATTAGGGCTGGAAATCGATAAAAAAATTAACTAATTAATTGCAAATCTGGAAAAAATTAATTTTGATTAATGAGCTTTCTCAATTTTAAGACAACGCTGATGTTGTGGAAAATTCATGTCGTCTGTCCCCATCTCAAAATAAAATGGATAATTTGGATTTCTCATAGCAGACAGCTCTGTTTCGCTCCGCCCCTTCATAGCAGGTGTACTGCTGCTCTGTGCTGCAGCCTTCAGGCAGACGATTATTCCCTGCCTTATTTATTACAATAGAAGATCGATTTTGTCTAAAAACTACAAATAAGTGCCACTTTATCCCTTTAATTGAATACAATCTCAATCACAGGATGTAAAAACATTTTATGTTTATTTTAGTTGCCGTTTTATTATTCTGATCTCACAGCTGCACGGCAGGACGCCTGAGCGGGATTAATAAATATTAGCAAATTAATTATGTTTCATTAATCCTGGGCGCGTTCATGAGTCAACATTCACAACTCTACAAAAAAATGTTTTACTTCAATAAGGATTTTCCTATTAATTAGATTTAGCAACAGACTCATAAAATGATCTGTTATCCCAAACATCCATCTGAGGTTTGTTTGTAGAACATCAAATGACAAAGGAGACTGAAATTTCGGATTGATTACTGAAGTTAGAAGAAATCCATTGTGACTCAGAAGCTGTTGAGTTGAACATTCACAGTCTCTTTGTGGTAAAAAGTTGTGAGTGACTTTAACAACAATTGTGACTCTGGTTTGTCCTCTGCAGTATATCCACTCTGCTGGGATCATCCATCGGGTTTGTAAATCGTCAGACTGCTCCTCTGTGTTTCCCTTTTCTTAGTTCTCTATCTTTTGAGAAAAAAAAAAAAACTTGTGTCTTTCAGGATTTGAAGCCAGGGAACCTCGCTGTAGATGAGAACTGTGAACTAAAGGTCTGTTTCTAACATCTAACATGTTTATTAGTCCCTCCAGGATTTTTCAAATATTGCAATTGTATTAATTCCTATAAAACAGTCCCTTCTTCTCGACACAACAACTTTGCAGCAACTTCTGTCAATCACTCCCATTTTGAACAAGTTGTGTATCAAGAACTACTGATTGACTCCTTTGACAAATCCTCTGTCTCTTGCCCCCTCAAGGTATTCTGGGTAGCGTAGTCATTAGTTACAGAAACACTTGTCATCTGTCTAACCACGTAAACATGCCCCTAAACACAATGTACTGTCCCCACGTTTCTGTGATGGTTGACAGTCAACTTGACCTAAACATTAAAATATGTAAACAAATTCAATTTGTAAGATTATAATGTATTAAAAAGATTTTATTAACAGACAGGGATACAAGTGTTGAAGTGATCTCTGTCTGTCTGTGTTTTATCATAAATTTGATTTCAGAATAAAAGCACTTTCGAGATAAATAGAATTTCGGATAATATAAAGAAAATAAAGTTGCATTTGATTTGACCATTAGAAAAACTAATAAAACAGTGTCCCAGCTATTTTCTCCAGTTGGATTATAATCTTTTTAACAGGAATATGTTACGTTTACTAAACATGTTCTATAGTTGCTCTTTCGCAAACATGACAAAAAGTATGATTTATTTTGAAATAAATCCCTGTTTAAAGGGCTTATATCATCATGCAAAATCAACTTTTTTGAGCTTTTAAATGAATTAAAACGTTAATTCCACACAAAAACTATTGGAAAACATGATAACTTTTTAGAAAACGCAACTTCAGGCTTTTAGTACCAGAAGTATCTCAAAAACTGCTTACAAGATCCTGGAGGAACTAATGTGATGAATGGCTTCATCAAAAACTGAAACACTGAGTTTGTCCAAAATATTCACAGATTCTGGACTTTGGTCTGGCTCGGCACACAGAGAGTGAAATGACTGGTTATGTGGTAACTCGATGGTACAGAGCGCCAGAGGTCATCTTCAACTGGATGCACTACACTCAGACAGGTGAGGTTACGGTCCGTCTGGAATATAACCGAATCCTGCTGCATGGATGCCTTTGATTTCATTCATCTGCCTCCTGGACTCACAGTGGACGTGTGGTCAGCCGCCTGCATCCTGGCTGAAATGATTAGCGGTCAGGTTCTTTTCCCGGGACATGACAGTATCCTCACAAACTCCCAGCGACCCGCATGCTTCAGTCTGCAGGGGAATGTCTAAATTCGTCTGGAAATCAGGTCAGAGATTTTTAAGGTTTAAAACTTTTGCCATTTCAAAGATCGTGAAAAGTGCCTAAGTGGAACCTAGAGGAGAACATTGACTGTATATGAGAACTGGACTGAGTAACCCCTCCCCCCAGCATTCAAAATAGGAAATACCCTCTGGCTCCAAGTAGCTTCCATCCATCCATCCATCTTCTTGACCGCTTCGTCCCTTCCGGGGTCGCGGGGTGCCGGAGCCTATCCCGGCTACTGATGGGGGAAGGCGGGGTACACCCTGGACAGGTCGCCAGTCTGTCGCAGGGCCTCAATCACACACACATTCACTCTCACATTCACACCTAGGGGCAATTTAGAGTCACCAATCAACCTATGAAGCATGTTTTTGGACGGTGGGAGGAAGCCGGAGTCCCCGGTGAAAACCCACGCATGCACGGGGAGAACATGCAAACTCCACACAGAAAGGTCCCAGCCGGGATTCGAACCGGGGCCTTCTCGCTGTGAGGCGAGAGCGCTAACCACTGCGCCACCCTGCAGCCCTCCAGTTAGCTTCTATAGAGAAATAAACAGCTACAGTTTGTCAGTTGGTTGGTCAATAATTAGGAAAACTGGGATGCATCTGTTTACAAGATTTACCATCATTTTAATAATTTACAACTTAAACACAATGTACAAACAGAATGGTTTGCTTTCTTCTGAAAATGATGTTATTTTTTCACTTTCAAATCTCAGAGGGACTTAAATGAACTAAAGTAAAACAAATACAAAATGCACATGCAAATATTTTGGTTAAAAAGCGGAGGTGTCATGATTAATCCAACCAGATCGATCTGTCTTAGGCAAGTTTTTACTCGTATCAAACTGACCAGTGCCATTAAAAAATAGTTTCAAAATGAACTAAATCAAAAATCGATCTTGGAAAATGCAATATGGATTTAGACATTGTAGGTTTATTTTACTATAACGTATAAACAACCAGGGACCATCACAGCAAACACACACACACACACACACACACACACGTGATGCAGCAAAAACTGATCAACCATCGTTCCAGTCCAATGTGTGGAAACACTTTGAATTGATCAAAGTCATGTGATGAAACAGTGTAGTAGGACGTTCTAATAATCTTCCCTTTGGATTATCCTGATGTGGACAAACAACAGTGGGCTGAACTTTATTAAACTAAAATGTCAATGGATTTGATATTCATTCTTTTTACTTGTTTGTTTGTACATATACATTTATTTTTCTTGAGGAAATTCAAAGAGTCTATATAACTTCATCTGCACTGTTCAGTACCAGGTACTTATCTCTGAGTCACACCGGTTGAATCCGTTTTTAGTCAGAGAATCGGAGCGTTCAAAATGAACCAATATCGACTATTAAGCTGTTAATGTTAAAATGAATCTTTACACTTCTTTAAAAAGTAAAACAAATACATCTTTTTTAAAATACGATTTTTTTTAATATATGTATTCAGTTATTTCTTCATTTGTCTTATTTCTTGCTAGATTTCCATAAAATGCTAAAAATTAATTAACTGAAAATATATATCTTTAAATGTAGGTTTTTTTCGATTGTAATACATATTTTACTGTTATATTTTAGTTATGTACTTGTATATTTTTGTAGTCATTTATAAATTAAAATAATTTTCAATACTGTGCATTATGAATCACTAAAAATGTTATTCAAACTGTAATTCTGAAGGGATTTGTACTTGGACCCCAATAAACACAGGCACGGAGTAAGTATTTAAAGTGTTTATTTGGCTCAGGCAGGACCAGGAACTCGGGAGAGACAGCCTTCAGTCAGCGGGGGGCGCTCAGGCACTAAGGAAGGAGAGCTGTTAGGAACGCAGGCAGGAGAGGCACTTGTAATCAGACAGGTACAGGTGTAGATCTTACTTGGTGGTGAAAGGTCATGAACGAAGATCAGAGGGGGCCAACGAGGAGATGGAGGGAGTGCACAGCAGAGGGCTGACGTAGAGGGTGGTGCAGGAGGATGTCCTTCAGGCTGTCCAGGTAGGAAGAGGAAACGGCAGGAGGTACAGGTGCTGGGGCAAGACTCAAAATTTTAAAAGTTCCAGTGCAGTGCAGTGCAGGGGTTTTTTGGAGACAGATTCACAGGTCAGCAAAATAGTTCACATGAACAAGGTTGTCGCTCCATGGAAGGCTTGTGACAAACTGACAGAGACTGGAGGGCAGCAGCTCCTAATAAAGGGAGGTAAACAGGTGTCCTTCATCACCTGATTAGCTCCCAACAGCCTGAGGATGAGGAAGGAGTGCAGCCATGACAAATTCTTTATTTTAGGGACTACTGTTTCACTTTGAATGAAATAAAAAAAAGCCAAAAGAAGTTGAAAAGCCATTGAACCCAGACTTTGTGTTCATTAGGTAATGCATGTGTATGCATTAAAATATTGATATGTCACTTTTAAAGCACTTCCTTAACCAGCATGTTCAGGTATCGATCAGTTGAAGAGGATCCTCCGCCTCACAGGAACTCCAGACTCGTCACTCGTGCAGAAGATGCAAAGTAAAGATGTAAGAAAACTGCCTTCAGTAGAACCTTTTCCCTTTTTCATTCCTGTGTGAAGTTTTCTTTTTTTTTTTCTTTGCAGGCGCAGTCATATGTTCAAGGCCTTGCTCCCCAAAAGAAGAGAAACTTCAAGGAGGTGTTTCCGTCAATGGAAGCCAACGGTCTGTTTCTCCTTTTTAGCAGGAAGCTTTAAGGCAGACAGGAAGGATTAAACTCAGGGGTTTTGTACCTGC
>NC_050518.1:29003761-29020365 GCF_002922805.2 Oryzias melastigma
TATTACCTCCACCCCCCTCCACTGGTTAAAGTCTTACTTCTATGACCGCACTCAGTTCATCCAGCTTAAATCATTTAGATCTCAGTCATCATCAGTTAACACCGGTGTTCCCCAAGGTTCCGTCCTCGGCCCCCTCCTCTTCATTACTTACCTCCTCCCCCTTGGCAATATTTTTCGTAAATTCAATATTGATTTTCATTGTTTTGCGGATGACACCCAGCTCTATCTGTCCAGTAAACCTAATTCCTCTCTTCCACCTCCGTCCCTCTCCTCCTGTCTATCTGGAATAAAAAACTGGTTCACGTCAAACTTTCTTAAACTCAATAGCGACAAAACTGAAATACTTCTTGTAGGCTCTAAATCCACCCTCTCTAAAGTGCCAAGTATCACAATCCCTGTAGATTCAGCTTCTGTGTCCTCCTCTCCTCAGGTAAAGAGTCTGGGTGTCATCCTCGACAGCACACTATCATTTCGTAACCACATCAATAACGTTACCCGAGCTGCCTATTTCCACCTGCGCAGCATAAATCGTCTCCGCCCCTCTCTTACGGTCCACTCCGCTTTGATTTTGGTTCACAGTTTAGTCACCTCCCGCCTCGATTATTGTAATTCCCTCCTCTATGGTCTCCCTAACAAAACCCTCAATAAATTACAGCTGATCCAGAATTCATCGTATAATCTCTAGGATTTCAACCTATGACCACATCACATTTATTGTGCTCTGTTTTTATGTCTATTTATTCTGTTTTATCATGTACAGTGTCCTTGGGTGACATGAAAGGCGCATTAAATAAAATGTATTATTATTATTTCTTGTCTGTTTCTCTGTGGTCTGACCCTCGCCTGTTTCCTCGTCTATCAGCCTCGCTCCATGTGTTTGAATCTTGCCTGGATTATGACTCAGCCCTGCCTTGCCTTTGGTTGTTACTCACGCCATTAAACCTTTGATATGGATCCACTTGTCTCAGCGCCTTCGTTACAATGGCCTTCATAATTTATTCAAACTATTCAAATCCTCAAAAAACATGAAGGTAGCATTGTCATTAAGTAAGTGCATTAAGGACCATATTCCATTTTGAAACCATTTTGGTGCAAAGAGGGATTTGTTTCTGATAGCTATGTATTAGCAGTTCCATAGAGGAGTGTTATGTGGACTGTAATTATGGTTGTAAATGAGTTTCCAATAAAGAAGAACCTGCTGATGAAAAGAGGAAAGTTAAATGGGAAGCTTTTTGATGTTGAAATCACAACTAACTTGGATTCCTCCTAGGTTGGAAAATATTTTATTAGGAATAGTAAACCAAACACTATTTTGATTTTTAACAAATGATTTAAGCTAGTTTATTTTAAGGGTTCTATTAAAGGCCTCGTGCAGTGGCAATTTTTTTTTTTTTTAATTTAGAAAGTCAATGGAACTTGGAAAACGAATCTGATAAAAATATTCACTTAAAATGATCCAGCACGATTTTATTGATCATTATATGGTCGTGCACAGCTTTAAATTTGGGCGATAGGTGGTGATGGGCGGGGGCTGCGCGTGACGTCACTTCAGGGATCCCAGAGTGTAAACAACAATGGCGGACGGTTTGAGAAGCGACGTAGACCACGATTTAGCGGATATTTCTTTGGATGAAGGTGATGAGCCTTCATCAAACACGGGAATTTTAAGGACACAGGGTTCAGAGGGTGTACAGCCCTACCAGTTTGAACCGGAGGTTTCCTCATCTGAGGATACAGGGGCTTCAGATGACGATGGTGAAAGCTCTAAAAAAGCGATGGCGGGGAGAATACGATCAAACTTGATTATTTAGAGGAAGTAAAGATGTAACAAGGTTTCCGTAGGTGAACCTGCGGAAGGATCATTACCGGAAAAGGAAAGGTGCCGCCGCTGCCGCGGAGCGTCCTTTGTCGTCCTCCTCCAGGGCTGAGGCGGACGGAGCCCCCCCTCCCCCCGGGTCTGTTGCGCGCGAAGATTTTGCGCTACACGCGCCCACGGTGCGTTCAGGGGCCTCGTAGATTTCCTCGTATCAGCTTCTCTCCCGCTCAACGGAGTCACGGAACTCCTTTACCCGTGCCAGACAAAACTGTGCCACAACTTTACCCAGACATTCATTTTCCACCAAAAATCAGACGATGAGACGCTTTCCACTGGCAACCTGACACACCGCTCCTCGGCACCTGTGTCCGGCACATAACGCAGAACCAGAGCGAGCTGTGAGCTGTCCAATCAAAGCTCGTGAAAATGATGACGTTTCCGTGCGCCTGCTAGCTGGCCTTTCTGTCGCCTACTCCAAATCTGATTGGTTGAAGCAACAGTTTGGTCGACAATTATTTTATGCTACAGGGCCCGCAGAAATGATTGTGAAGGCCTCCAGGAAGATTTCTTTGACCCTAGCAACAAATGGTGCTGCAATGTGATTGGTTAATGCTTAAATAGGAAAATACACGTCTGGAAGCAGCGCAACCAGGGAGACAGCAATGAAAGGACGAAGACAGAGCATTTGGAATTATAGAATACGTATTCACGGAAATAAATAATAATTAATATCAGTCTGTGATTCAGATATTTTTAGGCCAGCAGAGAAGGCCTTGCAGGCCCTGACGGCCCGCCACTGGTGATTACACCCTGCTTCATTGTATGTGTTAAAGATTCATTTTTAATCACTTCTTTAGACACTTCAAAATGAATTCTTTGATACAATCCCAGAAGAATTTGTAAAAATTACTTGTCAGTCCGTCACAACCTGGAGCTTTATCATTGGACAGACAACTTAAAGACTTTTCTAATTCTTGCAAAGTTATTTCTGAATCACAAGAATGTTTAAAATTGTCATCAATTTTAGGTATCAAATCTTTAACTGACTGGAAAAATGATAACGTGTGGAATTAAGTAGGATGAAGTGTACGGCTTGCTATAAGATGAGCTTATTTCTTTAGAGATCTTTTTAGGATCAGAACATAATTGATTATCAATGTGACGTTTTTTAATAGCATTTCTCTCTTGTGTCTTCTTTTCTAGATTGCAGAAATAAGATGTACTCTTTTCACCCAACTCCACCCACTTTGCTTGTGATCTTATGAAGGCTCATTTTGCTTTTTTAATATAAAGATCGTCAAGAGAACACTGTAAAATGCTTCGCTGTTGTTTATCGTCATTATTGAAAAGAGGTTTAGAACAAATCTGGTTAAGCTCATTTATAATCTTAGTTTCTTTTTGCTTAGAATTTTTTGCTCTTAATTTGCTATGTTTAATGGCAGTTTGGCGTACTTTAAATTAAAGCCAGGTGCTGGAGTAAGACTCATGGACTGGAAAGTTCGGGATTTCTCAGAGACAGATTTGCAGGTTAGTTCCAAAGGTTGACATGAACAGGGTCGTGAGACAAACTGACACAGACTGCAGGGCGGCAGCTCCTAATAAAGAGAGTTAAACAGGTGTTGCTAATTACTTGATTAGCTCCCCCACAGATGTGGATGAGGGAGGAGTGCAGCTATGGCATATAAATAAATGGCCACAAACACATAAATATGTTTTTCTTAATGGTGAAGTCAGACTTTGCAGTTCTACCTTGGTTTTGGTCCATAGGAAACTGGTTCAAATGGCTCTCCTAGTGTGTAACATTGCAAACTCTTGTTTGATCCTGCCAACAGCATCAAGTTGTAATCCCACATGCTTAACTGCACCACAAACTAATTTAAAGACCCACTCCAGTCAAAATTATGTTTTCGGTGTTCTTGTGGCCTTTTTCTGATGATGGAGGGCATCCATCCATTCATCTTCTTCGCTCATCGGGGACAGGGTCATGGGGACTGCAGTTTAAGCAAAGACGCCCAGACTTCCCTTCCCTCGGCCGCTTCCTCCAGCTCCTCTAGACCCCTAGGCGTTCCCAGGCCAGCCGAGAGACATAGCCTCTCCAGCGTGTCCTGGGACTTCCCCAGGACCATTTGATATTCCCAGAACACCTCCCCAGGGAGGCGTCCAGACACTGCTCCAATCCTCCTGTCAATATCATGCTCCAATCTTCCCTCACTTGTGAACAAGACCCCAACATATTTAAACTTCTCCACCTGAGGCAGTAGCACTCCACCCACAGAGAGAGGGCAAACTACCGTTCTCTGGTCGGGAAAGGGCATATATAAATGGAAAAGGCTATATAAAGAAAATTAAGCTAAAAATTGCATCATTGAATATTTTCTTTATTCAAATTGTTGTGAATCTGGAGCACAGGAAAAAAAAATCAAATTTTAAATGAGTTTATTAGTGGTAAAGAGAATATGTTGGAGGGGCCACAACCTCATGCTCCAAGCTCTTAGGAATGGGGATGCTTTGTGCTGGTGATACCACTCACAACTTAGCCCCTCTGCATAAACTATATCCTAGAAATTGACTTGGAATGGAACTCTCAAACTTTTGAAGTTTGTTTAACAAGAAGACAGCGGTGAGGGTAATGGCTGGAACACTGCAGCTAATGTTTGATCGGTTCTGTCATTTGAGTGCTTGATGGTGTCGCCAATGAGGACATTATTGGTTGAATTATAAAAAACATAAAGGAAAAAAGACACAAGGTACCCATTAGGAAATTGAACACAGATTTATTACAGATGTTTCGATGGTACAATTCATTATAAATCTGGTTGTAGCAGTCAGCCTCATGTAAGTTTGTGAACAGGAAAAAATTACATCAAAAGAAACCATTTATTTAGAGATATGGCAGCTGCGAGTTCCCTCTGGAACAGGAAGTGAGAAGGAAGAGGAAAAAGAACATTACATAGGACTGCTTTTGGTGGTGGTAACTTGCACAAGTTAAAAATAAAAGGAGTCATTGTGGTGGAACTAAATGTCCTACACAGTGCATGCAATTTTAGAAGTGTATCTAGTCCTCCTTTTGTACAGACGTCGCTCATTGTGCTTAGTGGTTGTTGTTTTCAGGATTTTCTGTTGTTACACTACAAGTTTTGCTTTGTCTGCTCAACAGCATATCCAGCAACCAAAAGACAGCCAGGCTGACTGTTCGAAAGACGACAGGATTGACTCAAATCTCTGTGGCTCTTGCTTTTTGGTCTTACTATTTTTCTGCCTTGTTTTTGGATAAAAGAACAGACTCTCTCTACCAGGAAATGTCAGCAAATGCTGTGTATGCAGGAGAAGATGGGACTGGGTTTCTGGAAGCCTGAGTGGATTCATGGAGCAAACAGTGGGTGAGGGCTTCAACAAACGTTGATATTTTTATTAATAGCGTGTAGAGACCCGACTGGTGGTGCTTTTTGAGCTGAAGCCTCCGATGGACATGCCTCCTCCATATCCTCCAGCTCCACTTGAGCCATATCCGAAGCTGCTGGAACCTCCACCCCAACCTCCGCTCATACCGCTGCCCATTCCTGAACTAACACCTAGGGATGAAATCAGCACAATGTTAGAGGATTTTCTGTTCTTTCTCAATTTTAACTTATACAGTTGCATATTCATACATACCACCACCGGAGCTTGAAGACTGCACCCGGATGTTTGTGGCGCCACCACCGGAGGAAATTCTACGGCAATAATGGGGGAGAGTTTTTAGCTGTCGATGTATAAAACTAGCACTGTTTCTGTCTGTGGGAACAAGCTTTACCTGTACTCTTCTCCTTCCAGAAGCTTCCTGTAGGTGGCAATCTCAATGTCCAGAGCCAGCTTGACGTTCATGAGCTCCTGGTACTCGCGGACCTGTCTGGCCATATCCTGTTTGGCTTTCTGCAGGGCCTCTTCCAGTTCCTTGATACGAAGCTTGGCGTCTTTCACTGCCATCTCACCACGCTCCTCGGCCTCTGCGATCTGGGCCTCGAGGTTGGAGCGCTAGGTGGTGGAAAAGTCAGCATAGGTCGTGTCATCTTTTTCTTAAGGAAAGCAATACCTATAAACCTTGTGCTGCTACCTGTCCCTTGACAGCCTCGATCTCATTCTGGATGCGGCTGATCATGCGGTTGAGCTCAGAAATCTCCATCTTGGTGTTGCGAAGGTCATCTCCAGCTTTATCTGCATTACCCTTCATCTCCTGGAACTGAGAAGCAGACATAGAAATAGGCATTAACCAACTGGACGGAGCTCAGTGATTCTCCCATTATTCCATTGCTTACCTTTTGCTGGTACCACTTCTCAGCTTCAGCTCGGCTGTTGTTGGCAATCTCCTCATACTGAGCTCTGACTTCAGCCACAATAGAGTCCATGTCCAGGTCGCGGCTGTTGTCCATCTCCACGATGACTGAGGTGTCCTTGATCTGTCCCTGAAGCTCACTGAGTTCCTGTGGACAGCACACAGTTGGTTGTTTTTCAAGAACTGTTGTTGAGACTTGTTGAGTTGAGACTAACTTTGGTGGGAACACGTAGAGGTTTTTTTGGGGGGAGGGGGTTGGGACTTACCGCTTCGTAGACACTTCTGAGGAATTGAATTTCATCTTGAAGAGCATCTACCCTGGCCTCCAGCTCAATTTTGCCCATGAAGGCGGCATCTACATCCTGAAAGAGGAGAGGTGGTTATTAAGGTCAAAGAGAATTACTAAAGATAACAACCAGCAAATGTCAGATTAATCCTCACCTTCTTGAGGAGCACAAATTCGTTCTCCACAGAGGCACGCTTGTTGATTTCATCTTCATACCTAATGGTGGAAAGAGGAGCAGATGGAAAATCATTGTACTCTTTTTCTAATCTAGGTCCACCTATTTAACTAGCGAAGTTACATTCCCTGCTTGGACTCACTTCATCTTAAAGTCCTCCACCAATCCTTGCATGTTCTTCACTTCTCCCTCCAGCTTCATCTTCTCGTTGCCGAGCCCGTCCAGCTGTCTGCGAAGGTTGCCGATGTACGCCTCGAACATGGCGTCGATGTTGGAGCGTGTGGTGGTCTCCTCCTGAAGGAAACTCCATTTGGTCTCCAGCATTTTGTTCTGCTGCTCCAGGAAACGGACCTGCGAGATTTGTCACATTTAAATCATTTGCTCACATAATCAAAATATTATTTTTCTCTTTTTTACTTGATTACATTTTGTTATCAGCAAATTCTATTTATGGAACTTGATGGTAGTTTCATGTTGGAACTTTTTTTGGAATAACAAAAAGTTTTCACATGTTTTTAGGAATCACATGTAGATTGAATAAAGTTAAACTTACGTACAAGTTATCAAAAATGTAGATCCTAAAAACATTTTTGCAACTGTAAAACATTTGTAATGAAGCCCTAAGTGAGGCCTTCTATGATACAAACTAATCCCTGTGATGAAGGGAGGTGTCAGCTTTCACATCTCGTTGTAAATGTTAGATCTTACAAACTTTGAGAGAATTGCTTTGACTAAAAACATTTAGTCAATTCAAACTGAAAACATTTGCAATTCATTGTACTTATTTTCTTTTGTTCTGAGTGTGACTTTGAGTTGGTTTAGTAAATTATCTTAGTTGTCTGTTTTAGCTGACATACTTTTATCTCGGATCCTAGCCTGGGCAGCTGAGTCCCATTGTTGACTCTGTTGGACGGTGAGGATCAGTTGCTCTTAAATATTTTAGGAGCTCAGGTGGTGCTTTATAGAAAGTGTGCTGCAGCATTAGTTTACAGCCTTTCAATGCCTTTAATTAAATTCTACTAACAGGAAAATTTTAAGAGAAAGTAGTTAGATTGGCTCCTTCTAGTCTCAAAAATGTTGGGCAGTAAAAGACATGAACTCACCTTGTCGATGAAGTTGGCGAAGCGGTTGTTCAGGGTCTTGATCTGCTCTTTCTCCTGGTTACGGACAACCTGGATGTTGGGGTCGATCTTGAGGTCGAGGGGGGTCAGCAGGCTCTGGTTGAACTGAACGGACGTGATCATTGGCATTGTAGGGCCTCCAACTCCAGGTACAAAGCCTGTACCGAAACCAATTCTACCACCGCCAAAACCAGAGCCAGATCCAAAACCAGCACCACTGCTAATGCGAAAGCTGGAACCAGAGCCAAAGCTGTAAGCAGAACCAGAGCTGAATCCCCCGTCAGGCCTGAGCTTTACGGCACTTGGAAAGCTGGCTACAGCTGTTGGTCTGGCCGAGAAAGCAGATCTGGAGGAAAACGACTGTCCTGCTCCCACAGAAATGCGGCTGCTGCTGAGACCAGCCCCACCGCTTGTGCTATAGCTGCTCCTGACAGACTTCATGTTGGTTGCTTGGACAGACATGGCTGTTTCTTCTTAAAGAGATGTGCAAAAAAAGGTGAGCAGAGACAGAGAGAGGTTTAGCAGAGCAGTGGAGAACACTGAAAGGAGAGCCAAATCCTTCTGAGTGTCTCATCCCCGTCTCAGTGGGTTTTTATCCAGCCTCCTCGACTCCTCCCTAACTCACCCCCTGGAGGGTCCGTTGAAAAGCAGGTAGATCCGCTTAGAACGGCTCAGCCGGTTGGACAAGAGAAATAGACGACCTTTTAAAATATACTATGCCAAAATATGCAAAAGAAAGACTCGAGACCCAAAGGCAAGGAGGGAACAAATACTTTTGCCTAAGACAATTAAGCATTTTTAGCTGGGGGCTTTCGCAGAAAAGAGCGGGCAGGGTTTGGTTTGGTCTGATAACATGAGACTCAGACCATCAGTCAGATCCTTTACCAAGTGCTCCAGTTTAACTTACATTTAAATCACTTTTTAACCTGTTTATACACCAGCCCTTGGAATTAAAACTAAGTTAATGTACATTTTGTAAATCTCTTTTAATGTTTGCATTTTTGTCATCTAATCATTTCATTTAATGCACATTTTTTTAAATATATCGACAACTTATATACATGTGTGAACAATTTGCACTTTATGTTTTTGTTTCTTCAGTCAGGTTAACAATTTTGTCCTTAATATGAGAAAAAAAATGACCAAACAAGTAACACTTAACTAAAATAGAATGAATATTATATATATATATATGAGACATATAAATACATTTGTTTTGTCGGCCAATGAATTTGGGTAAAATGTTCCTGTGTTAAACACATTCTCTTTAACCGTTTCTTTCTTTTCCATTTAAACTGACTGCTATGCACATTTTTTGAGTCAATATTCTCTTTTTTGGGGTCATAATTTTTTTGTTATTGTGAGACACAATGAAAAAACAGGAAACATGTAACCAAAATAAAAAAATCTGCTAAAAGAAGTAAAATTTTCTCTGTTTTGTGACCCAATTTATTTGCCTAAAATGTTCTTACGTGTTTTCTCTAATTTTCTCAGTCCTTTTTGTTAAAATTCACAGCCATGCAAGTTTTTTTTATTTTTTTTTATGTGAGACAAGTTGTATTTGTAAATCTTTGGCACAATTTCATTAAGGAAGATGAACGTCATTTTTACACATTACTCATTATTTACTCTGACCCAACAGCTATGCTGCAGTGCTCACTTTCACAATCAAATCCTTGCCTTTAAATTCATAGAAGTTTATTTATCTGCATACCAGAACCATCTCCGCCCCGTCTTCCTTCGGGCTCTTTGTTTTGGCGCGGTCTCGCCTTCACCATCAGAGTTTAGGCTCTGGGGTCGCTTCACTTGTTCTGAGGTCATCCCAAGCATGCAGAGGCCCAGAGCCAAACCGCCATAGATTACTGACTATTTATGCTCAATTCCTGTTTCACTAATACATTTTTCAAGATCCCTCCTTATTGAAATACATTCTGAATTTAATTCCCTATTTATTTTGTGTCTATTTTTTTAGGTTAATTATTGTCTTTACCGGGATACACAGTGATTAAGGTAAGATTTGACTATAATAAAGTGACTATTAAAAAAATATCTGGTAACAAAAATAAAATTGTTTTGTTACCCTTTTTTATGATTAACATTTTCTTTATCTTAGATACATGCAAATATAAATGCATGCTAAAATATATATTTGAACTGAAAAAAAGCATCAACACCATGTTTTGACTTCAACCCTCTTCAATGCAACAAAAAAGTTTGATGTCAATGTCTTACTGTTTTTCACTTTATCAGTAGTAGATTAGTAGCTTCAGCTTGGTTACCCTGAGTTGTCCAACACTGGTCATGCAGGGCTACTCCCATGCTTTTTGTCCAGCTCCGCCCGCCGTACTGATAAGCCGGCTCAGGTCAGTCCAGTTTCTGATTGACTGAACCAGTCGAGTCGGCAGCAAGTGGAGCAGGAATAGCTGGAAAACAAACAGGATGGTGGATGGAGAAGACCAGGGCTGGGCTGCACAGATCAGTCTTCACATTTACACGTCACTGCTGCCAGAAACACAAGGAAAACAGAGATTTTCCCTTACGTAGATTTGTAGTTTCATCTTTTGAAACAAATAGATTGTAACAGTTTTTCATTGGTCTAAGTGAGGACCTTTTTATTTTTTTTATTTTTAACTTGTGTCCAACGGCTGAGATATGAGCTGAAGCTCTCGTGTGTTGGAACAATTTTACTGTTACAATAGGGGCTTATATTTGCATAAACTCCTTTTGTATTTGAGGCTAAGCTCTATTTACATTGATTTTGCTTGTATACTTTTTTATTTTTTTGTTTTTGTTGTACTGAACGGAAAGAAGGAAAAAAGGGTTAATCAAGTTGGAGGATGATTACAGGAGTGGTGGTGGTGGTTGGGGGTGGGGGGTCGAATACAACAAGCTGCCTCATTATCCTCATTGCTGTCAGGTTTAAATGTTAGTCTAAAGGGGAGGAGCTTGTCCACACACACTCAAATGTTGCAGACATACCGTTTGCTGCAAAAATCTTCACAGACATACCAAGTACTCAATACAGCTACAGCTAACACGCATATACTTGTGCATACTGCACATACCAACACATGTAAAGCATTCATGAATACCAGTTGGACAGTTGAGCTGTCACCTGTGCTCAGGTGGGTGTTTTTAATTCTACTGACGTGGATGATTGAAGGTAAAAAGAGGCAGAATTCCTGGCCATCCCCACACCAAGACCCCCGCCGAGGAAGCAGTGGGAGTCTGGGCCCCCCAACACCCGCACAGAGAGGATGTCCGCCTGCCAGTCGGTCACGTCAGCCACCCAGAACAGGGTCAGTGGGATCGCCACAGCGCCCCCCAACAACAGAGAACAAGGAGATTGCTGCAGGCAAAATGATCAATTACCTCAAACTTTTGAATTACTCTTTTTATGATTTTGAATATTATTTTTTAAATTGATTTATACGCAAAATGAGTGGTGGGTCAAACAAACTGCGAAAAAACAAAACATTAAATATACTCATTGAGATTCACCGCCCCCCACCAGCAGATGGCACCCTAGGCAGCCGTCTATGCCAGCGTTCTGCAACCTGAGGCTCCGGAGCAGCATGTGACTCTTTTACACCTTCACTGTGGCTTTCTGATTTAAGAAAACATTTTTTTTTATTTATTTTAAATAAAAACTTAAGTGAAAAAAAAAGTTTTAAAGTGAAAAAAGTATATTATTCTGTCCATTGACAAACAGCTGAAGAACTGTATCACTGTGACTCTCCTAGCATTACCCATAATGTTACAACAATCCATAAAGCGGTTCACAGTTTAGCATTTGAGCTACAACATTTTGACAGATTTCTTTACTGTTGTGTACCATAAAAAAAAAAAATCAGGTCAGTAAACACAACCAAAATTTATATTCAAGGGTTTTTAGGCGAAGTTTCTATTTTTTATTTTTTTTTATTTTTTTTTAAACAATATGAAGTATTCTAGGTGTCCTCTTAATGTTAAAAAATACAGTAAGGGTCTCTGAATTAGATGTATTAATTTTTGGCAGGGATGCACTACAAAATGAAAAATATATTATCATTATATTGTCTTATATTTGCTGCATCAAGATGATCTTACTTGACACAGGAAGCCTTTTATTTTCAAAGGAAGTCAAAAGTTATAAACTATTTCACATTTTGAAAAAAAATCTATATTTATTCATTTTTTATAGAAAAAAAGTCATTTATTAATTTGTTATTTTATATGTGTCACAATAGGAACAATAACATAAATACAAATCAGTGTCTTAATTCTCTAAAGGGTGAGCTGAGACTTTGTGGCTCTTTCTGGGTTATGGTCTGAAAGAAATCAACCTAAATGGCTCTTTAAGTGTCTAAGGTTGCAGAACCCTGGCCAATGCCCATGCCGGGCCTGTTTACAGGAGTGATCTGGTAAAGGCAACAGTGTGTAACAGGTGGGAGTCTTGTGGCACCTCACAATTCCATTTGATTAGGATTGAGGAGGCAACGATTTCGGTTTTGAATTGATTTGATTATGAAACAATTATCATGATCCCAGATCTGCATTTTTTTAAAGAAATGTTTCTCTTTACTAATGGACACTGAACTAATATGACTTACTTTTCTCCACCAAAATGCATTTTAAGGTAAAGACAAGATTAGTGTATTTGATTAACTTTTATTGAGAACACAAAAATGCTTACATGAAAAATATATTATTTGATAATCAAAAATATTTTACGATTATTTCTGCTGTTTCATTTTGCTCTAGGTTCACGTTTTTCAACGATATGTGGAAATTAGTCATTTTACAGTACAGCATCCTTGTGCTCTGAGGTGAATGTGGCAACGTTCCACAATACGTTGTCAAAAATGCTTATAAAATGATTTTTTTCCAATAGTTTATTCAGTTTATAGTGTTTGAGATACAAGATCTTCATAAAATGAATGTAATTTAATTTGATATAATTGTCTTATTTTATGTATTTTCATTTATGAAACTGAGCTGTTTCCAACACTAGAGGGGAGCATTGCAACACGACAGTTCCTTCTGGGGAGCTATTTGTCAGCATGACAGAAAAACGAACCTGGCTGGTGTTAGTAAAGAAACTCAAAACAAAAGGTTGAGATTAGCCAGAAAGTGACAATAAAAAACCTGCTCTGCATCCAAATCATGGTTCCATATAATGAGGATCATTCAGCTGATCGGTCAAACTTCATCTCTGCTGTCAGAAACGCATCTGGTCAGCCTGCAACATTCAACCTGCCTGTTCATGACTGACTTTACTGCCTAGCTGTGGGACAGATACACAGTTTTTTTGCTTAAAGGGTTAGTAATGGGGTTGTGGGTCTTTTTTGGTGTTAACTGTATTTCGCCTTATATTTACCATTTCCAAATGTTTTGGCGTGTTTTGAGCAAGAAATATTGAAATAAAACTGCATTTTTCAGGCCAAATTTGGCAAACCTGTCTCTTCCAGGAAAAAAGCTCAGTTTTGGTCACGTGGTGCGTGTGACGTCAGAGGGGTCAACATAGCAAGATGGCTTCTCCTTAGCGTGTCGGAGCTAGCGATAGCGGCGATATTTCCAGGTCCACAACTCTGTCTTCAGACTCAGATTGTGAAAACATTTGTTCTGAAAGTGACGCTGATTCAGGGGAGAACGTAGCTGTGGAGATGTTGATTATGGATGGTGCATGTCCATGCTGGAACTTACGGAGTATTACAAGCTTTTTTCTAGTAAATTTACGACTTTTAACCTCGTAAATCTACGAGTTTTAAAGTCGTAATTTAATGAGAAAAGAACCAAAGCTGTCAGTTTATCAGAGCCATGCTTGAAGCTGGAAGACGTGGAGCATCTCGTGAAGCTTTATTTACAGATTGGAACCTTTTGGCGACTCTAAATCAAATCATCAATGACGCTGACTGTCAAGGTCGGTAATGCAGAGTTTCATATGCAAAATAAAGAGCTTAGAGACATGTTTGCAGGACCGTCCGCCACTTTATTATTATTAATTATTTATTCACTTATTTAATCACTTTATTCACATACCCGGAAGCTCTTTCACCACCTAACTGCATGTCTCTGACGTGCGCAGAAACCACACATGCGTCTGCTGGTCGTGACCCGGAACCGGAAATGTGACTGTCAGAGTGATTGGATACTAGAAATATTAGAATTGTCTAAAAGCTACACTTTATTGAAAGGATTTCTATTTGGACCCCAATGAACACAGGCACAGAATGGGTAAATGAAGGATTTAGGTGGCTCAGGCAGAATGAAGAATTCTGAGGTGTGACAGCCTCTGGTCAGCAGGGGGCGCACAGGCACTAAGGAAGGAGAGTAGTTATTAACGCAGGCAGGAGGAGGCACTGTGGCTGCATTTTCGGTATGCGGAAGCATGCGCGAACCACACGTCACTTCCGCGAAAGCATTTTCCGGTCTTCGGACGGTAACAAAAATACAGGCACGTGAAATCAGACAGGAACAGGTTAGAATATTTTTATTTTTATTTTTTTTTTTTTTTTAACAATAGTTGAAATTTACAACAAATGAAAACACAAATTTGAACAGTATACAGAAGGAATAAAAAGATAAATGTTTAAACAGAAAAAAGATAAGAATAAAAATAAATAAAATAAAGAAAATACAAAGATATTGTGAACAATAAATTATGGGTTATCAAAAAGCTTCAAATCACATATAATATCTTGAAGTTTCAGAGCATATTTTTCCCATTAGGTTTACAGATCTAAAGAATAAGCAGAGTTCTTTATGAAATGTGAAAAAATATGGTTTGGTCTTCATAAATCTGCATTTGTGTACATAAAATTTTCCCAGGATAATTATAACATCTAAGATAAATTCTACAGTTTTGTTTTCCAAAATGAACCCAAAAATTATATTCTTAATAGAAATATCTGTTAAGTATGGAATTTTAGTAAAAAGCCAATAATGTACATCATCCCAAAAAGCATTAGAATAACAACATTCGTAGAATAGATGCTCAATAGTTTTCAGGAATTCCAAATTGTTTTCTAAGTAATTCTTTGGAGGAGTTTACCCCTGTGAATGTTTTGAAGTGGACTTCTTTAGCTTTGGCAGGGATAGAAAGTTTCATATATTTAGTTCAAATTTGTTTCTTTTCTGAATTATTAAAATGCTGGGTTATTGAGTTTGGGTTTGAAATATAGGGAAAAGACATTTCTTTAAAATATTCTCTAATTTGATGATTAGGGGGTTTGGCGGTTAACATGTTATGTCCATTAATTAGAAGTTTAGGGACAGTAGGATATCTGTAAACAATATTATGAAACAGAACAGAGACTGAGTTTAAAATATTTTGAGGAATGGCTGTCACAGTTCAACAATCCTCCTCCACTGTTGACCACCAGAGGGAGCCATCGCCTGAGTTTTGACATTCTCCTGACATCTTCCTCACTCTCCCATCAACCTTTACTCTCTGCTCCCAAGTTCACCTGCTGCTCCACATCAGACAATTATCTCAAAGAGTTTTTAGTCTGGCACCAAGCAGAACTCAGTGTGAAGTCTTGTTTTTGCATTGCATACGTTCTGAGCTTTTCCGGTTTGAGTGGACGCTGGCATGACTGTTGCCGCTGCTCTCCGGTTGAAATAACGTTTTTTTCCGCATGCTTGTTGTAATCTGGATTTTTTCTGGGAACTATTATTCTGTAGATTTCTGCCCAGGGAAACTGAGGAAGGTACTTATTGTGCTTCATGGACTACTTTTGTTCGTGCTGTCGCGCAGTGAGCAGCTGAACAAACTAGCCTCCAGCCGCTGTCCGACACGGCTTCACCTGCCCGGAGCTTCCTGCCTCTACTGAACCGGCCTCATGCAACTACCAGCTATTTTCCCCTCCAAACTCTACGTCTGGTCAGCTTTAACCTGGACCCTCCTGTGGCTCTTCCACTGGCCCTCGGCAGGGCTGATCCAGTACTCTGCAGCTGAACTCCTCCGTCTTCTCTATCAGCCCGCGGGTCCGCCTCTGCTGCATTTCCGCACCGCCGAAAGTACATCCACCGCGGCACACGCTGTCAATTCCGCGATGACACATCCAAACACATCCGGTTCTCCTCCTCCATCACTCGCCGCCCTCCCCACTACTCTGGACGCCCTGTGGACCACAGCGTGCTCTCCAGCCTTCCCAGGTTGGGGAACGCAGCCGGCTCTGCTACGCGCCAAGACTCTGCAACCATCAACTTTGGCCTCATCAACATCCGCTCTCTGTAAACCTCGATGCTCTGGCCGCGGAGGAGGTCTCACGGTGATCTACCGCGAGACGTTGAAAGTACTCCCGCTCTCTCTCCCCTCACTCAGCTCCATGGAGTGTACTGCATTCATGCTCTCTGGACCCACTCCTACGGTGATTGCAGTAGTTTACCGCCCCCCCCCTCCAAACCAAACAGCGACTTCTTGAATCAAATGGGAACTTTGTTTACTCATCTGTCATCCTTATCCCCCAATATAATTGTGATGGGAGATTTTAATTTACATTATGATAACCAGCTCCTCCCCCTCACTAGAGACTTCTGCTCATGCCTGGACAGTCTCAACCTCAATCAATATGTGCATTCCCCAACCCACACTAAAGGACATATTTTGGACTTGGTCTTTTGCTCCGGGTTAACCCCCACCAATTGTACTGTTGATGATATCCATGTAACCGATCATTTTCTAGTAACTTTCAGTATTTCTGTGTCCATATATGTCAGTAAACCTCCACGCCACATCACCTTTCGTAATATCAAAAATATGAATGTCAGCACTCTATCTTCTCAAATTAACCTCATTCCTCTTCCTGACTCATCTGACCCTAATGCATTAGTCTCTTTTTATAACAAAAGCCTCACTGACATTATTAACCTCCTTGCTCCTGAAAAAACCCGCACTGTGTCATTCACAA
>NC_050518.1:29025124-29029372 GCF_002922805.2 Oryzias melastigma
GTTGTGAAAACAAGAGCTAGATTTGGGGGATTTTCATCGCTTTGACTTTTTGCTCCGAGGTTTTCCCTGTTGTAGGTGGTGGAGGAGCGCTAATAACCACTAAAATACAATAAAAGACTCCCCTCCCTGCCGATACCTGTGTGAGTGCGCTGGTCTGGTGTGAACACCACCTGCTGAGCGCATGTTCATATACCCGCGTAGAGTGCGTTCTTGAACGCACCACACGCAGCCGGTGTGAAAGCACCCTCAGAGATGCACTCGGAAGCACGAGCAATTTCCACTGCATCTCTGAAGTTAACTTTTACTGCTACATCGCTCTTGGCTGCAGCTCTTGGACACACATCATGTTGCCATTTTATTTTTTCTTTTAATACTTGGATAACTTGTTTTTCTTTTCTTGAAGACCAAAATTGGAACATTTACTGCCATGTTTTGTGTCAAAATGATGAAGAATCTTGTCCTCCAATACTGACGTTGTCTTGTGACATTAATGACATTCCGGTTTAACTCCTTGCAGTACAAACATGTTCATTTTCCCGTCTTTCATGAAATAGACTTCCCTCTGCGTGAATTTGTCTTTGTCTTACAATCATTTCGCAAGAGACAGCTGTGGTGTATTGTGGGAGACAAAGTTCTGTAGTGGCAGAACGTCATCATTAATAAATATGATTCCTTCTAATCTTTACCACCTGAGGTTCAGCTGCAGTGCTGATGTTCTTTTCATTACCAGAACTCTTCAACCGTTTCTGCAATTTATGTTATTCCACCGGATTCTGAAGCAGAGAAAAGCGGTTTTTCAGTGATGTGCAGTAGCTTACTACTACCAGAAACTGATTTAAATCAGTGCAAAGCTGCTTTTTATCGGTCAGAATCCTTTGGAAGTACTGTGTCAGTTGTGTAAACAATCAAAGGCCCGATCCAAATACTCCCCTTCTCCCTTCCCCGGTTCTTCTTGTGGGCCACATAAAACAACACGGACTTGTCCTTAATACAAGTGCTTTAAGCTTTTAAATACTTTCTATAAAGCAGTTGATTTACAGCCAAAGCATTACTAAAAAGGAATTGTACTATTTTCCAGAACAACTTTGATAGTAGTTTACATTGCATTTAGGCTGAAACATAGCTTGTGATCCATGATGTACAATTGAGTGGACAGATGATTAATCTGAATGTCCTCCAACTATAAAAACAAAACTTGGAAAATGTTCATATAATATGGTATCTTAGATGTCACTTGATGTAATTATAAAGATGTTTTTTTCTGCAATATAGTATTTTTATACAAAGGAGACATAGAAATAGTTAAGGTGGTTGCTCCTTATCCTTGTCTGTCACCCATCTTGGTCTCACTGTCTACTTTTTCGAATTGCAATGACCTGCCAGTGGGATGTTTTTGTATGGGATGATGCAACAGTTTCCACTGGAGCAGATTATACACACCAGTTCCCAAAATTGTAGGCACATATAGAAATAAAACAGTGTGCACTGTAGTGACTTCTATGCATGAAAGGCATAAAGACATTTCTGTGCAAAGATTCTTCTCTCTGCTTTATAATCTTCTGGAATTACGTTAACAGTTATAAAAGTTCACCACTGGAGTTCAAGGATTAAATCATTAAAATAAAAAAATTCAAATTTTAACTTGACTCTTCAAACGTATTAATTTTAAAGATAAATTTGGGTTTGTTACATATATTGGCAGATCAGTAAACCAGCCTGGAGTAGCCATTTGAGAAAAATGACAGTTTTAAAACCAAATTCTTGTTTTAGTTTTTAGTTTGGTTGCAGTCGACATGCCAAAACCTGTTCGATCCCCTGCAGGCCAGAAGTGTTTGTATTTCTTTGTTTCATGTTGGTTATCTTAGTGAAACTTCATAATTTAACAAAAAAAATCTGAATTTTGATGTAATTCTACATCAAAAAGTAGATTACTCTTAGCATGAACTATGTGGGATGGTATTTAATATATTCAAATACCACAACAGTGCATACTGTAGACATGTGTGGACTCTATATATAGACATCTCCTAATTGTTCATTTTAACTTTCCTTACGGCATATATCAAAGTAAAGGGGTTTCTTCAGATGCTGCAGGAAGAACATGCAGGACAGGGGTTGATGGTTGAGTGTATCATGCTTTTTTCGGTACCATTGAGCAGTACAAGTGCTTATTGCAGCACTAACAAAAGTCCAGTCCCACCCCTCACTGTAGCAGGGAGCATTTATCCATCATTCACAGTCATTTAAACAGCTTTGACCTCAAACGTTTTAGGTCGAGCAAATGTTCCACTGTGGATTCTGCAATGTGGTTCTTTTATTTAAACCAGTGTTGCACCAACATTTTTCACAGTTGAGCAGCTCTAAAAAATCCTCTGCTCTGTTCCAACTAACTAACTCCACCAAAGAATTTTTTCCTTCACTTGAGGGCGGAGGAGAAACCTGGGTTTGGTCGGCTGCAGAAAGACAAGAAAACTGGCTTTTGAAAAAACACATGCAAACAGTTCATAGAAATGTGAGGCTGATTTCAGAGTGAATGTGTTTATTAGTTTGTGCACTGATTCAGTTTTCTCTATGTGAAGGCCTTCTTTGTTCTTCCGATGCTCTCACGGCGTCATGGTAGTGGTCCAGAAGCCAGAGGGGAATTCTTGTAGTGAGACAAACTGCCACACCTTTGGATGAGTGACATACTACGAGGTCAAATACCAGAGCCACTCCTGTGCAGGTGACTGCCCTTCATTCAGCTTCCCGAGGAATGATGGATGTCGTCTCATTTCTTCTTAAATCAAAGATCTTTTACTTCACCGAGGACCAAAGCTTGGAGAAGTCTCCCCCGACAGTGAAAGGTCTTCAACCAGGTCTTTGAAAGGGCACGTTCAGATCTTTACAGCATTCTTAAATTGCATGATCCAAAGGCTGCACCTTTCTCATATCTTCTGCAACCACACCCTGTACTACAATAGCTCACGGGCAAACTGGCACAGTGGATGCATAGCTGAAATACGCAGCAGCTATGCAGAACAAGAGTTTTTCGTGTTTTTTATAGTGCAACGCCTTGCAATCTTGGCTTCATTTTTTTAACATTTCACTGATTTGTGGGCTGAAAAAGTTTGTGCACGTCTTTCCCATGCATCCTTTCTTTGTCCGTACTTTTTAAAATCCTCTAATTTCACATTTACGGCCATCCCTGAAGTGCAATTGTGTAGATGCTCGTATTTTATGAGTTATACTGGTTACATAATAGTGAAGATAAATTCAATCACACATCAAAGGATGTCATCTGGAAACTCCTTTTGACTGGAAGGATTTCATCTAAATCAACCAAAGGGTTCCATTGATGTTAAAGTTTTATCTGTCAGCTTCTTCTCAAGACAACAAGACAAGTCTTCTTTTTAGACTTCTACTGAACTTTTATTTTATTTAACAAACTTTACAATAATGAAATATAAATGGTTTTGCTGGAAAACAGAGTAATAACTCAGTCTTATCTGTTTAAAATTTGAGAATTAACCACAAATATATTGGTCAGGTCCAGGAGAAGCTTGTGGTTGTTGCTTTGTTTTGTTAGGGTTTATTTGATACCTGTTGTAGGGTTGCACAGTGGTGTAGTGGTCAGCAGTCTCGCCTCTCCTTGAGAAGGCCCTGGTTCAAATTCTCCAGGAACTTTGGTTTTCTCCCACTCTTCAAAAAAACAAACAAACAAACTGCTTCATGGCATAATTGATTCTAAAGTGTCCCTTAGGTGTGGATGTGAGTGGATGTGAGTTTGTGGCCCTGCACCAAACTGGCAACCTGTCCAACCTCTGTACCCTGACAATGCCGAAAATTACCTGGGATAGGCTCCAGCAACTCAAAAAGGAATCTGCAGATTCCTGAAATGAATTAAAAAGTCTGTCTGATTAATTTTGTCATACCATTATGGAAAGATTCTTTATCTGCAGATGAAATGTTGAACAATTTAGACTTCTAAAGTCTTGATTACAGGGATTTGGATTCAACCCAAATGGGTGTTGCAAATGTGTGGAGGGTCATGGAAAGGAGTAGTCGCATCTGGGGAGCACAAGTATGTCTTGCAGTTCCCTTGAGGCATGTGTGACCACCTTAAAGTTCCCCTATGACAATTTTTAAATTTAAAAAGAAATTAGTGTTTTGTTTTAATTATGACTATGAAGTTTTTAACTAAAATCTCACAACCTAAATGTTCTAAAAAGTCATTTTTCATGTTGATCTGAAGCCTCAGTTTCCAAAATC
>NC_050518.1:29029905-29031284 GCF_002922805.2 Oryzias melastigma
TGGGTGTTGCAAATGTGTGGAGGGTCATGGAAAGGAGTAGTCGCATCTGGGGAGCACAAGTATGTCTTGCAGTTCCCTTGAGGCATGTGTGACCACCTTAAAGTTCCCCTATGACAATTTTTAAATTTAAAAAGAAATTAGTGTTTTGTTTTAATTATGACTATGAAGTTTTTAACTAAAATCTCACAACCTAAATGTTCTAAAAAGTCATTTTTCATGTTGATCTGAAGCCTCAGTTTCCAAAATCTACTCTGAGGGGGCGTGGCTTTTGGAGCTGAGCGAAGCAGCTCCACCCTTGATCCCCCCTGTCTAAACATGTGTCTATCTAGTGTAAATCTTCACCGCTGCTACATTAAAATGTCCATCAATCTGGGTAATGTCCAGCCGTATGGTTCTGATCCGGATGTCAGCTGGACGAGGAAGTGAAGATCTTCATGGACAGAACTTCCTCCAAAATCCTGATTCTTTCTCCTTCCAGTTCACCAAAGACTCTTTTAGCTAATTCTCCAATGTTTATTGACTGTGATCAATACATTCAATCATTGGTTTCTCAGAGTTCTTGATAAAATAATCAAAGCTAACATCAAAATGCTCTTTCATTGATTTACAATCCTTTCCAACTGCGGTCAAATGAGCCGCCGTTCACATTTCCGTGGTCACATCAAGAAGCTCCGTGGAGTCTGGTGGAGATTTTCCAGCGTTCTCAGTCCTGCTACCGTAAGTATTGGATGAAACTCACACCAAAAATCCAGTGATGCTGATTTGACCACAGAAATGTGAACGGCGGCTCATTTGACTGCAGTCAATGTGAAGATACCATCTTCTCTTCTCCAGAACCTGAACTAGACACTAGGAACAGATGAGGGTTTAGTGCATGTGCAGCAGAGCTGTTGATGGAAAGAAGATCATTCATTCAGACAGAGTCTGTCCAAGACAGTTTGATTGACAAAGATTTAAAAGGAGAAATGCAGAAACAAAATTATTTCTGATTACATTTTTTCTCTTTCATAGGAAAAATACCACACATGCATGAAAAAAACTCAGAAAACATGATGGAGGTGATGCTGTCATACGATGCCCTAATGCTGCATTCTAGCTGTTGGTATAAGGTGTGAGTACTGGTTCCATACTGAATTCATGCAAATTTTGCAGGCGAAGGTTGTGCAGGTGATACAGAAGTGTTTGTAGGATGTTCACACACACTGCATGCAAGAAACGCGCAAGTACCATATGAACAGCATAGCAGCATATTCACGCAGTGCATAGAGGTTGGGCAGGCTCAAAAAACGTAAAAAAATGTGTACGACACGCCTGCGTCTCACCTTACTTACCTGAATATGTTGTATAAGTGCTCACTACAACCTGCTGTTTGAAGCATG
>NC_050518.1:29032058-29040000 GCF_002922805.2 Oryzias melastigma
GTAGGATGTCCACACACACTGCATGCAAGAAACGCGCAAGTACCATATGAACAGCATAGTAGCATATTCACGCAGTGCATAGAGGTTAGGCGGGCTCAAAAAACGTAAAAAATGTGTACGACACGCCTGCGTCTCACCTTACTTACCTGAATATGTTGTATAAGTGCTCACTACAACCTGCTGTTTGAAGCATGCACATAGAAAAAATTATGCATGAACATTTTCACTCTGCAGGATCACCAAATGCATGACGTTGATGTTCGCTACATGTCACCTGCGTACACCGTACAGGTTTAACCACCAGTTGGGACAAATGATGGATGATGAATTTGACCTGAGAGACAGTCTGACATGATCGGAGTAAACTGGAGGCATGTATGTGAATGGATTTTAGTACACAACTTCAAACTAATTGAGCCTAAACACAATATCTAATCATAGACACTAGAGGAAAGCATATTTTGACATCAATCTGGGAGGTCTTTAGGGTTCTGTAGAATAACTAATATGCAAAGAAAGTATGCAAGGAAATTCTTGTAAAGCCAGGTGTGCAATGACAGGAGATAAGAGGCCCTATGGCTGAAACCCTGTCTGAGGTTTTAGGGCACGTTCCTAGACAGAAAGGCTCAGGTGTAATGAACGGTCAACATGCCCAAGCATTGCGCCGTTTCAAGATGGATTAAGAAGAACTAAGCGATTGTAGAGATCACGAAGTGCTGATGTGTCAAGCCTGAAGGTTCACAAACAGAGCACCTGTTCTCCAGAAATAAAGCAGAATCGGGTGGGTGGATTAGGAAGCCCAAAGACGCTCCACTGAACAGAAGCAAGATGTTCCAAATCTGTCTCTTCCTTTCTTTCATTCTTTTTGACACTGATAAAATAAAATAAAAATGAGGGTGTTGATCCCAAACAAGAAAAGTCAGTGTCTGTTTAGTTAAAGGTATGTTGAGTTTGCATTCACACCGTCGTCATCTATAGATTTTTCCTTTTGTCTGAGGGAATGTTGCTCTGCAAAGAGTCCAGCATGACTCCAGTACAGTAACGCACATGATCCATCGCTGAACGAGCGGGTTAAAGGGACATCAGATAAGAGACCTAACAGGATGCAACAGAAGATGAGAGTTAGCTTGAAGATGACTTTGCATATTTTCACTTTTGTTGTGTAACATGAGCAGAGCAAGCCAAAACATGTCCTAAAGTAAAAGTTAAAAGGCTTAGATGATTGTTTTAGCAGCATTGTTCTGTGGCATCCCCTTATATGCAAATCCGATTGTTATTCGTATGTTGACGGGCTAGCTGTTAACAGGAATATTCCAGTGTGAGGAAAGAAGCTGTCAACATATTGAGGGCCAAGCACAGAGTTCCATGACTTAACTGCGTATCATGAGAATTCATTTAAAATGAGTTTGATTGAAGGTGTACTCACTTACAGAAAAACTACAACTCACATCCTTTATCCTTTTGCAGCCATTTCAATAAGTTTCTGGAAAAATGACTTGATGTTTTGGTTGGAGAATCTTCAATGTTCAGCACTGATAGCTGCTTTTCAGTGTCTTCAGGTCTTCTGAGTTCCCAGTCAGTCTTTCGCGTTGTGTATCGTTGGGTTTTCTAGGACAGAAACTTGACAGTGACATCATAGCTTTTATTCTGTCTGCAAACTCTGTTGCAACTTTCCTGTTTACCTCTTTTTTTTTTTTTACATTGTTATGAGTGAAGGATTCACCGACAGATTATCCAGAGTGTTGGAACTGCCCAGTGCTGTTGTGTTAACCTCCCTATTCCTTTATATACTACCTGTTCCATTATGTATGTAGCTTGTGCATCTGCCAGTCTGAGCAAAGCTTCCGTCAACCTTCTGTTTTCAAGCTCACCCACAAACGAGCCAATAAGACGGTCTTATATTTCCATTGTCGGAGACGTGGCTCATGTCTAAGAAGGAAAGTATCCCATCATATGCCAACCAGCGGTATGCAACCTTTAACAGGAAATGGGCCTGTTTATTCAAGACCAAGTATGAGCCAAAGTCTTATTTTACGCTTTAAAAATGTATACAGCTTTCCATCATTGCATGAATAAAAACAGACACATAAGGAAAAACTTGCACTTTCTCAAAATGTGATTTTTTTTTTTTTGACAGTGTTTCTTTTCAAAATAAAATACTTCCTGTGCCATACCCGGAGAGCACAAATCTTTTTCTACAATTTTTTGACGGGCATGCTTTGAGTGAAAGGTTGTAGTGAACACTTATACAACATGTAAGGGGAAGTAAGGGTGGAGTAGGTGAGATGCAGGCGTGTCGTACATATTTTTCATATTTTCAACATCACAAATTCTACGGACTAGGGAAAGAATCCGATAGTGCTGTACTTGTGATGATAGATTCTTCTCTCACGCCACATAAAGTTTTGTCCATTTTTCACCCATATATACAAAGGCAGTTGTGATTATGGCTTTATTACTAGAATGTGGCACCATTCAACAACATCATCTGCAACCTAAAATAGCCTTATGTTTATCTCACGATACAATTACCACACGTACATCAATGGTACATTCCATTTTCAACAAGCTTCTAATAAAATGCAAGACCTGCTCCCCCTATTAAAATACGCCTTGAAATAGCTGCTATTCTGTACATTCCTCCACAAATCGAACAACCAAAAAAATCTGACGCACTTGTACAGGTGTACGTAACCACACCTATATCTCTTCCTTCTTTTTTTGTTTCAAGGGCCTTTAACATGAATTTCTTAAACTGTTCAGAGTAAACTATATCCATATATAAGATCATATATTACCTTTGGCGTAAAATATTTATATAATATGAGTTATTTTTATGAACTATTTTCTTACCCGGAAGTAAAACACCACAATCTCTGAAGGCTCCGCCTTTCGCTCCTTGTGGGTGCCGCCCATTTCATGACGTCAGTCTGTGACAGTTGTTGTGCCAAGGTAGTTATCCCCTGCCAGAATGTATTGCACCATTCTCGCATGTGTTAAGGACAAATGTGGTGCAGATTCCTCACCAGAATGTTCTTTGGTGAATCCATAAAGTTTGAACACTAAATCAAATGAGTGTTTCTTGATCATCGCTACACTGGATCACTATGACACAGACAACTGGCGTCAAAAAAAGGGCGGTCTTAAAGGTGCCAGGTTTGGAGATGGGACACAATTGGAAAATGAATGGTATTGTGCGTTCAAAATGACAGCGTTTTGCTGAGCATGGATAGCTCAGCGGAGGAAGCGTGTGTTAGCCTGGAGGCGGTGCTTGAAGCGCAGACTCCTACTGGAGGGACTGTTTTCACTTTGTGACATCAGCACGGGAGAACCTGCTCGTTTTCATTGGTTGGGAGGAGCTGATGGTCAGAGCGCAGGCTTTTAGAGGAATACTCAAACAGATCAAAATACCACTTTGGGGTTCTTTATAGTGAGGAATGAACAGTAACATACACTTAAAAGCTCCAAAAATCGATTTTTCATGGTATGGGCCCTTTACTTATGCACCAATTCTTTGCTTCATTCTGCATTATACACATGAATAACAGCTGATCTCTGTTCTGATCATGGCTATCGAGTCTTCTTCAGCTGAATGCAGCGGCCTCACATGCATGTTCTGATCTCTTCAAGAAGAGTAACTGCTCAATGAAAATGTATTAATGAAACAGGAGCACAGGAGCAAATAAAAATCACTCTTGTGCTAATTAAACTGGAAACCCTTCACTTCTTCAACGGAAATTCAAAATACTCTTATAAAAAGGTAACCGAAGACTCCAGTGATGTTGGAGTTTGAAGTTCACAGAGTTTCTGCAGTGTAGATGAACAAACATAACATGCCGTTGTGTGCGTTGGCCAACTGCCAAAGTTGATGCAGTAGTTCTATCATGCATTATTTTCTTTATGCCTTTTCTTAATCCCCTCATTTAATCCTCCTTTATATCTTATTCTTGTTGTTGCTGGTTGTCCTTAAAATGAAAAAAAATGTTCTGTTTTTGTTTTGTTTATTCTGATTTCAAATAATCTTTTCTTTTTCGATCTGGGTTGTAAATTTCTTCCTGATAAACAAAGATCCTTTCTCTCCTCTGTCGCTGAGTTCATATTTAGTTTGGAACTTCATGTAGAAATGAGTTCTATGTTGCTCAACGTGTCCATTTCTGGTTAAAGAATAATCAAATAAAATATAGACTCAAAAAAAATGTTTTTGTATCTTATCCTAAGATGGCTTGTCAGTTGGTAATGTGATAAAAAATGCTAAACAGAATGAACACACCTTTAGAAACATGAACATTCATGTGAAATGTAACTGCAGGCATTCGGTGAATTATTGAAAATACAAGTAGAATCTCTAAATGACTTAAACTTAGTGTCAGTGCTTTGGAAAGTGCACTAAATGAGCAGCTCAAAGTTAGTTAGTTAGTGTCAATAGAGAGTTGATGCTAAATTTGAAATAAATAATAAGGCCACAGGTCCGTTTGGCTGATTTTGCCCTGCGCTCATAAACAGGGACAGGTGTGCAAACTCGCTGGACAGCACTCTGCAGGCAGAAACCTCCGCAGGCTCTTTACTGGTTACGCTGCAGCACATCAATCAGGAAAAAATATGTCCTGACGCAGAATGACACTTAAAAGGAAGGCTGCAGATGGCGACGGGATATTAAACTTTTGGTTTCTGCGAGGTGCAGTGCGTGTCTGAGTGTCATGATCTCCCGCGTTCATGCTCTCAGAGCATGCACCTGCTTGTCGCAGTTCAATTCGGCTGTTGCATAAGTGGTTGGCACCAGAGTCCAACAGCCCTCCTTCAGCACCCTGCGGCTGTTCTTCACCTAAGAGAGCGACTCCCAAAATCCAAACACTGAAACTGAGCACACAGTGGTTATCTCTTCTGAAACGTGGACTTCTGCTGCTGCAGCATAGCTTCTCCACGCTGTCAGTTGTCACTTATAACTCCAGGCTGTCATAAGTCCCTCCCTGACATAGCTGAGAGTCTTTGATGTGACACGAAGGGCCTGGGACTGTGAGCACAAGCAGCCAGGTTTAAGCTTGAATCTGGACGGAGGGGGTTGGCAACATATTTGCCTCGCTAGACACACCTGCCTGAAACCTGGGAAAGCAAATCATTCGTGTCACAAGTTTTTATTGTGGCTTTTCTCGCTCACAATGGGGATGATTGACAGTCACCCACAGGCAACTGTGATAAAGTTAACAAGCTTTAGGTAGAAGAGGCTAATAAACATCTCACAAAAATAAAAAAATAATAACAACAAAAATTTATGATATTATTTTTTTCTGTTCATATGTTTAAATAAAAAAGTCTGCATTGGGAGAGTTGGGTTACACATGTGATCACTGCAGGAGGATGATGTAAATGTAAACATCTGATCAAAGTTTATCTTGAAAATATAAACTATTTTCCAGCATCCTGGCTCAATAGATTTATTTTAGATATTTTCACATCAATACGATTCTTTTGTAGAGTTTCTGAAATATTTTAAGCTGAACACACTGATTTAAGGAATGTGGGTGTGACAGAAAGAGAATGGAACAATGACAGTACAAATGTGAACATAGTAAAAAAAAGCAAAGATTATTTCAGATGATCTAAATTAAAGATTTCTAGAGATGCTCGTTGCTCCCTTTTGTTACGATTTAGTTTAATCACAGGGATGCCAACTTATTGCACTCAAGCATTGGCTGTAGGCCCAAACATGGACCAACCTCCAGCAGCAGAACCTCCCAGCTGCAGTCAGAGTCAGGAGATGCTCATCACCATGTGTCAAACATCAGTCTTTGACTCCAAATGAAATATACCGAACACACACCGCCGCCGATTGGACAGAAAATGAATAAAATATCAGAATGGACTTGATGGCGAAGAAAAACTAGAGCAGAAAAATAATAAAAATGAAAGTTTAATCAGTAGAAACAAATATTCCTCTATTTCTTTTAGAACAAATTAAATCAGGTATGATATTGTTTGATTTAATTAAACTTTTTTCTTTATGTAAAAATGTTTTTGTTTTTCTTGTGATTGCCACTGAATCTATATGGGAAATTAATTCATGAAACTGGAGAATTTCACCTTAAAAGACAGAAAACAAAAATATTTGCTGAAAAAATACAAGAACAAATCATGAATTTCATAGATGCATTTTGCAGGTAAAGACTGCTTGATTTAAAAAAACACTTGCACTTTTTACCTAGTTGCAGCCAAAAGATAATTTGCCAACTGAGGAATTTGGCTTAAAAAAACTCTTTAAAAGAGGAATCCAGTTTGATGAGAGCTTTCTCTGTCAGTGAAACCAACAAAGAAGTCGCGACAGGCATTTTTTCTGTTGGTTTAAGCTACTGCTGCAGGGAAATGCACACCTTTTACACAAGCTTCCACATTATTTAAGGTTTCTCCAAAATTGCAGAGCATGCGACCCTTTATGCATGTGCAAAAGCTTTTCTTCTTCCTGGTTTCATATTCTTCTATTTTTGAGCAAATTTACATCCTTTCTCTTCTTTGTGCGAATGATTTGGAACCCCACACAACACCACCACCTTGTAAGTTCCATTTAAGACATGAAAATTGATCCTAATTTTAAAGAAATACGAGAAAAACACAGAGCTCTTCCATTGACATTTGACTCTCAATCACACCTGCTTTCACACATTTTTCTTGTCACATGCCTCCCAGCTGACTGGGACCGGGTGATGAATGATTGACTGTTTGGATAGCCGCATTGTCAGAGCCAACCTTCTTAGTTAGGGGCTTAGTTAGAACCACTCCCTGAAAGAAAGGTTAAACACCTCAAGGTGAGGAAAGGACATCCTCCAGAATCTATTAGGATGTTAGCCAAGCTCTTTGCTCCAATCAAAGCTTGTCTCAGTGGTTCTGCCCTTTAAGACACTTTAAGATGATTAGTTTGTGTGAACTGCAGTGCCTTTGGCAAAAAGAGGGAACTGAGGTATATAACATTGTGATTTTGATTGCATAATTCATGAACTTTGCACCAAATGTGAGCTGAAATGTTTAAATGTTAAATTGTACTTTCTGTCACCTGTTTCTGCCTCACTTCAGAGTCTCCAGTGATTTGGGGATATTGTCAACATTTGTTTGGATAAGAAAAAAACATCAGATAATAACCAATAGAAAATAATTCCAATTGAAATTTAGAGGGATTTAAAAATGAAGCTTGACAGAGAAAAATAAGGTTTGAAGGGAAGAGCAAAAACTATGTTAAAATGTCTGTGAATGAGTGCAAAACCTGAGGAGACAAACTTTACTTAAAGCATACTTGGGTGTGGTTAAAACTAAAAGAGTCCAGACATTCTTTGTTGGATATAAAAAGCAGTTCGACAACCTTAAGAGAAAAGAAAAGGTAAGTCATGTCACCAATACATTTGTGGAAGTACCTGCACATTATCACAACTCCACTTCAACACCGGAGACATTCTCTAATTCTTGGTTCAATCCATCTTTGTTATCTGCCATAGATCGTATAGTAACACTTTGTGTTCCAAACAGGAAGTACCTGCTGGTTCCAAGAAGCCAACATCCCATAGACTTCTAATGAAAAATAAACAGTTAGTACTCTGTCATTTTATTTTTCAGAATAACTATTCTTGATCAAATGTAGCCACGAGGGGGCCCAAGCCAGGGTCTCATTGTGCCGGTCCCAAGCCCGGATAAATACAGAGGGTTGGGTCAGGAAGGGCATCCCACGTAAAATCTTGCCAAATCAAATATGCGAATCAGACCTACGAAATCCATACCGGATCGGTCGAAGCCCGGGTTAACAACGACCGCTGTCAGTACTGTTCACCGACAGGGTGCCGGTGGAAATTGGACTACTGTTGGTGGAAGAAGGAGTGGAGGAAGGCGGGTTCGTAGGGAGAGAGAGAAGAGGAAAGTCACTAGTGTTGGACTGAGAGTTGGGACTTTGAATGTTGGAACTATG
>NC_050518.1:29041570-29070756 GCF_002922805.2 Oryzias melastigma
GACACACCTGACAGCTAACGAGCAAACCAACCAGCCTCCAGAACCAGCTGCCTGGACAGCATAAAAGCTGAACAGGCTGACTGAGAAGAGAGGCCCTCCTTCATGCTTATGCCTGACGCTTGTGTAGCTTTGCCCCTTTGTCTCCTGGAGTGTGTGGGAGGTTGTAGACAGGTAAGATGGGGTACCCTGTACACTCCATGTAGTTTGCCTTCTGTTAGAAACACTAGGTAAGTTGGTTGGTGCCACCCCCTGTAAGTTTTGGTCCTCATTTAGTAGATTAGTCAGAGAGCTTTTTGTTTTCTCTTTTAGTTTTAGATTAGAAGTAGCTAGGCTGTGTTTTGTTTTGTTCTTTTCATTCCTTTGGCCCAACCTTGGTCCCTACCTCCCCTCCTCCCCATTCTTGTGTTCATTAAATATACAATTCTCTTCTTCATTCATTGTGTGAGTCCTTATGTTACGCAGCCATTCAGTCCCTAGACACCCGTGGACGTAACAGTGGAGAAAAGTGTCAGTGCGTTCATTTCTAATAACACACACTTCATTGGGCAGTATCCCATTTATACCATGGTCACTTATAAAAGAAATAAATATTCAACTGATTTTTAGTACTTTCTTCTCTTTACAAATCAGATAATAAAAATGAAGGAAAAAAAAATCGAATTTCTCTCTGGCCTTTTTTCTTCAAAGCTTATGCAAAATTTACTTATAAAATATTTTAATTAATGGTGATTAATCCTCCAAAAGTGTCATTAATCTGATTAATTTTTGAATTGATTCACAGCACTAGTTTGTGGTTAGTCTTTGGGAAGTGTTCTGATGGCTAACAGAAGTTGGACATAAGGATGAATCCTGCGTGTGGTGCTCTCATTTGTACAGAGTGAGTACTGACCCCTTACTGACGGGACACAAATGTTGCATGTGTATGCTCATAGGATGCCTGTAGGATGTCCACACAAACTATGCTCTGATTGACTAATTTTCTCATTTCTAACAGTCAGGCTACACATATCATTTATCACATTTATCACTTATCACACGCCTGCATCTCATGCATCTCACCTACTTCATCCTTATGTACACTTATGTGTTGTGTAATTCTTCACTGCAACCTGTCGCCTGCATCATGCCCGTAAAAAAAATTATACCAACATTTTGGCTCTACAAGGTCACCAAGTGGTCTACAATTGCACACACTGAACTACAGCTTCCTGTTGCCACATGCAATTTGCACATATGAAGACTGGGCATACGTGTCACAAGGTGAGAAAAGTTGTGGTCTTTTACAAGACAGTTTTCACAATTAACCCATCGGATTCTTCTGGTCCGCACCAGTTTTAGGTCGACCTGCTGATACGGCATATTCATGCATATATTACAAAGACTGAAGTAACATGGGCATGGGCAATGCGTAAATTGTTTGTAGTGGCAGCATGACACGACCCTCTGGGTCACCTTTGTGACCGTAGAGGTTTACCCAACATTTTTCAGCAGCCGACAGCTGCGTTAGGGCAGCTGTGACTTAAACAACACACAAGGGTAAAGCAGGCGAGATGCAGTCTTATCATATAGATTTTAACACTCCCACCTCCTCAAAATCTGCAAGCCAGTATAATGTTAACATGATGAATGCGTCCTCACGTGCCCCGTACAGGTTTGATAATTTTTTCCCTGCAGGCGGCCCGCATCCAGCCAAAGGGGAAGTGGTGACTAATGCCTCAATAACGCTCACAGAGGGATGTCAGGGTAACAACACTCATGACCTCATCATCAGAAGTGCCTGCAGCTTGAATTAGCCTTATAAATGCTTCACGATACACTCCTGCACTCCCCTTTAGATGCACCTTGAATCGGCTACCCAAAAACCTGCAGCACCTGGACTGGTGTGACTAGAGCTGAACTTTCACAGCGCTCAGGACAAACAAGTCTGAGATCACTGCAAGTGAAGTTTCATCTTCACATTGTTGGATTTGACAGAACTGTAGCTCTCAAACCCATAATGTTTGTGGGCATAACAGCCAATCAGATTTACCTATTATTATTTAATACTGTTCGTTCTAAGTGGAATTATGTTTTATCCAGGCACAAGTGGCCTAGGTTTAGATTTTTAAATGTCCAAACAAATAAAACCAGTAAAAGATTGCATGAGTTGTCAGACTGAGCGTTGAACAAACACTTTCCAAAACCTTGAGCTTTCCCTAAAGACTCGGTTTACACAAAGCCCAGAGGAAAGACACATTTCTTATCACTAAGCGCTAGATCAACATCCACCTGTTTGATGAAGTCCAAATGGGATTTGGTGATGAAAGAGTCTGAATAGCTCATCCTGTTCAGGTAAAAAAATTAGCATATTAAATGTTTATATTGTGCCTAAAACACTTCTGTCTGTTGATTTTTCTTTTTTTGTTTGACTGTTTACCTGGCAGGTAGTCATGTTATCTTTGAAGCGACACTATCATGAGGTGGGAGTGACATGTTGAAGCCAGACACTATTACTGGAACAGTTACTCATGGGTAGTACTACAAGCTGGTGCTAGCATGTACTTAACCTCCCCCCTGCGTGAGTGAAAGGACAAAGGTCTAAAGGGATAAATAAACGCCGTCTCCACCCCTGCAAACCTGCACCAGCACTATACATGCTCAGACAATCAAATTTTCACCTGAAATAGGAAAAGAAGATGAAAGCTGTCTGCGGAATCGGTCGTGTGGTTCATTGACATTTGCCGCTCCTCTGACATTTTCACAGATTTGTCAGGTTTTGCATGCACTTCGCCTTCTTCAAAGACAGGCCCCGACAAGAAGGGAAGCTTCTGCGGTGGTTACTTTAGGAGCCACTCTCCTGCTTTCAAGTCTGATCGGCGTCATACTTTGTGAGTTACGCTGATGCTCTGTCTGAACTTGCTTTCTTCTGGCACTGGTTAAAACAAGCTTTGCCTAAAGGCAGCGCAGAGAGGACCGGGGCGAGCTTTCATAAATGTGTTTATTAAGTCAGAATGAAAAACTCAGCAAAGAATTGGAGGGAGTCTCTTTCTTCACTTGGACTTCATCGACCCGGCTGCAAAATGAAATCAAGATAAATGCCCCTTATGGTCGTCACATGTAAGCCACACCATCGACAGAAATCTCCAAGTGATCATTTCTGATAAGCTGAAGTGTGACCTCTGACCTTTGGGAGAGACATCTACAGACATTTTTTCTCCTTATTGTGTCCAGTGATGGAAAATCGCTGTAAGGCAGCATTTACTTAAATTTTGCACCAAAATAGCAACAACTCAAAGTCACAGAAGCTGATAGTTTATTAAAGTTTAAAATATTTTAATTAAAATAAACTTTCATGTCAATGAAACTTCATTAAATCATCTGTATCCCTGAAACATCGACCATTGCTGTGGAATTCATCAATGAACTTTTGTCAGGAACTGGATATGCAGGAGGATTATGTTCACCAGGTGAATTTAGGTGTTTCTGTGCTGATGGGCTGGACAATGTTCTTCCATTCATGCACCGCAATCAACTCCTCAAGTGACACCATTAAACCGAACACAATGGAAAATGAATTGTTGCATTTCTATGGAATTTGTTTGCATGTTTATGTTAAAAGTGTCAAACACTTGTGTTGTACTAAATTCTAAATATTTTAAAAGGTTTTTCTTCATCCTTACTCTCTCTTGTTTTGTTTTGAACACAAATCATATCTCAATCTGACTCAAAACCATGACTCAAAAATTGATGTTTGAACTAAATGTAATGTTAATACTCATTCAACCAGTGATTTTTTTATTTTTCATGTAAAAATTTTGGCTCCATAACTTCTGTCATCCAGGGGCGGAGCTTCAGAGGAGCTAGGGGGGCATCCACCCCCCCAAACAAAAAGTGAGAGATAGCAGGCGCTGCAGACAGCTACAAACCTATTTCTGGTGGCTCACCTAACTCGAATCTTGTGGATCGTGACCAAGTCTCGTGGGTGATGAACAAGTCTTTTGGGTCACAACTCAAATGTCATGAAACACAACCAAGTCTCGTGGGACACAACTCAAATTTCGTGGGTCACAACTCAAATTTCGTGGGTCACAACTCAAATGTCGTGGGTTGCGACCAAGTCTTGTGAGTCATGACTCAAATCTCTTGAATTGCAACCAATTCTTGTGGGTCACAACTCAAAACCTGTGGGTCACAACTCAAGTCTTGTTGGTTGCAACTTAAATCTCGTGAATTGAGATCAAATCTCAAAGGTTGTGACTCAAATCTCGTGGGTCCCAACCAAGTCTTGTGGATCACTACCAACTCTCGTGGACCAAATCTCATAGGTTGCGACCAAATCTCGCGGGTCGTGACCAAGTCTTGTGGGTCTCAACTCAAATCTCGTGGATCACAACCAACTCTTGTGGGTCACAACTCAAAACTTGTGGCTCACGACTCAAATCTCATGAGTTGCAACTAAATATCGTAGGTCACAACCAAGTCTCGTGGGACACGACTCAATTCTCGTGGGTCATGACCAAGTTTCGTGGGACAGAACTCAAATCTCGTAGGACACAACTCAAATGTCGTGGGTCGCGACCAAGTCTTGTGAGTCACGACTCAAATCTCTTGAATTGCAACTAATTCTTGTGGGTCACAACTCAAAACTTGTGGGTCACAACTCAAGTCTTGTTGGTTGCAACTTAAATCTCGTGAATTGAGATCAAATCTCAAAGGTTGTGACTCAAATCTCGTGGGTCCCGACCAAGTCTTGTGGATCACTACCAACTCTCGTGGACCAAATCTCATAGATCGCGACCAGATCTCGCGGGTCGCGATCAAGTCTTGTGAGTCACGACTCAAATCTCTTGAATTGCAACCAATTCTTGTGGGTCACAACTCAAAACTTGTGGGTCACAACTCAAGTCTTGTTGGTTCCAACTTAAATGTCGTAAGTTGTGACAAATTCTCGTGGGTAACGACTCAAATCTTGTGGAATGCTAGCAATTCTCATTGGTCACAACTCAAATCTCATTGGTTCCGACCAAGTCTTGTGGGTCACTACCAAATCTCGTGGATTGGGACCAAATCTCATGGGTCACGACTTAAATCTCGTAGGTCGCGACCAAGTCTTGTGGGTCACAACTCAATTCTCGTGGGTCGCGACTGGAATCTCGTTAGTTGTGACTCAAATCTCGTGGGTTGCAACTTAAATCTTGTTGGTCGCAACTCAAATCCCAGGGATTTCAACAACCCACAACTCCCGCCCTTTTTTTTCTTTCTTTTTTAATCACAGAGCTTAATAAAATCTTATGACTCTGAGTTTAAACTTCTGGGGTCGCCTCGCTCAATGATTCCACTCCAGGGAAGGGACACCCACAGAATGACAGCTGCGATCCAAAGTCTGGCTCACGGCAGAAGTCAGCACTCAGAGCTACTCCTGCCGCATATCCGCTCATTTTATAAAGAGAAACTCACAAGATTTGGTCGCAACCCACGAGATTTGAGCCGCAGCTCACAGACGTGAGTCAGGTGAGCCACAGGAAGTAGCTCAGGGCTGTTTGCAGCGCCAGCCTCTGCTGCAAAAAGCTAATAGCAAAAATAGCAAAATGCAATATCAAATTTCAAGTGGAATCTTGAGCCCCTCAAATTATTGGCTTCGCCCCTCTATTGTGTATGCCGGCCCACTCTTATTTGCCGCTTTCTGACCTCTGCCCTCCTCCAGCCCTATAGAAAATGTTTTCATCCTCTACACCAGTAGGAGGGTTTTCCACGTACCCACTAGAATTTAACGAGCTTTTAACCATTTTACACTTAAATAACACACGCTCTTTGATATATACCGTAATTTGTTTCATGTTGTTATGCAACACTGTAAATTGTTGCATAACCAGGCAACTGATTTCCACTGATTGCGTAAACACTTCACCACTGTAAAGGGCTGCACATCTGGATGCATATACATACATGAATCTGCTGGCATTACGTTAAATATGTTGAAGAGTTGAAGAGTTACATTAGTCAAAAGAACGTGAACACTGGAGCTAAACTTCTGGTGTTAAAGAGTTAAATCCATCTTGTTAGTCTACTAATAAACATGCAGTAAAAGTAAAAACATTTTTTAAAGTTTTGGAGAATTTGGGTTGCGTTACTTTTACTCTTGTCAACATGCAGCTGATCCTGCTGCTGGTGACTCTGCCCCTCACACAGACAGCTAAAAGAGACGCAGACGTGAGATTTTTAACAGCTACAGGGAAAAAAATAGAGAAAAGTTCTACTGGTCCGACTTTCACGAACATTTATACTGTTGCACTTTATTTGTGTACCAAGCTGTGAAAATAAATACAAGAAAAAAAATCAACCTCTTTAGCTTTAAATTGGTTCTGCTTGTCTAACAACATATCACACAGACCCACACCTACACACACACACACACACACTATGCACTGATCCCTGTTCATCTGTGCAGGCAAATCTTAACAAGTTTTTCTGAACCAAAAGCCTCAAAAATTACTTTTTATCCTTTATATTTTCTTCGTTGTGAGTTTCTATTTTTTCCTGTTCTGTTTTGTGCAGCAGAGCTGCTGCGAGGCTAACCTGTCAGTCACCCCTCCATGTTTGGTATTTCATTAACCACAGGATAGGGGTGGGGTTCGTTTTCTTGAAAAATTATAACTTAGTCTGATTTTTTTTTTTTTAAGTAAGGAAAAAAGGGGAAAAAAACTTTATAATAGGAAAATACTGATTCTTGTTGGAAATTTGCTGTTAAATAGTAAAAAAATGCCTCATACACTTTACAATGTACCTATAATACTATGGTTTTGTTATCATACTCCATTCAGCAGTGAGGTGAGCAGATGTTCCCCCCTGGTGGTAAGTTAGTGAACACTCAGAGGAGATTTGTTTTCTTGGTTCATTCAGAACAGGGGTCAGCAATTAACAATAAAAGAGCCGTTTGGACTTGTTTTCTACTGATCAAAACCTAGAAGGAGCCACAGTCTTATTTTAGCCTTTAAGAAATTTGGATTCAGATTCATGACCTTCTTTTAAATAAATAGGAATTATGTCTATTTTTTAGCACGAACAGAAGCAAAAATAAGAAAAGAATCTAGAATCTCTCAAAATGTGATTTTAAGAAAATATTTTCAAAAATAAAAGATGCTCTTTGCCAAACAGTATCATCTCAGTGCAGCTCAGGGTAGCTGTTAACCAATGTTGTGCAGCATAAGATAATATGTGCTTTTAACTCATAAATGATCAAACTTTTTAACAAAGTTTTCTTTCCATATTAAATCTGTTGATTCTGGAGGTAGAGTTGATCAAACAAGACGTCTTCAGGTCAACAGGATGTAAAAACCTACATAGTTTATCATCTATGTGAACCTCAGACATCAGTTTATACATTTAACTAATCTAAATTAAACAAATGCTAATTAAGTAATGCTTACTTTAAAAAATGCTATTTTATTTTATTTTTATTTTATTTTTTGTTCTTTTTCCTCTTTGTCCTCAGCAGTCTTACTCTGCTGGGTTTTGTTATTTTCATGTGGGGTTGGACCTTGGTAGTCTTAGTTTTGTTTATTTGTTTTCTTTAGTTAGTTTTAGTTAAGCAGCCTTTAGCAGGAGCTGCTGACTCTGATGGTCGACATGGCTGGATCAGCAGTCTCCATGACTTATTTTTTGTTTGTCCAAGGAACCGCCATGGAGAGATAAAGGAGAACATGTGGATCTGGAGTTGCAGGTTGCAGACTCCTGAATTAGAAGAACCATCGTCTTTGCTTTGTGTGCAGATATTTGCACAGTTTCCATCTGAAGCAACACAATAATGATGGTGACACAATGTGCTGGCACACAAACAATGATGCAAGCTTACAGCCTGCATTCTCTCAAGGTTCAGCGCGGGTTGAAGTTCCTGATGTTCTTGTTAGGAATGGGTGGTGCTGGCCCAAAAGGTTTTCTACATTTTTTACATTTAAATTCAAATGCTCCAAAGATTAAGTTTTACAAATGTTTGACGTCCCTCTGTTCCTCATGTAAAGACAGCAGCGCTTAAAAAAGGACAAACTGACCCTGAATCAGTGGTTTCAGCTTCATTTCTGGGTCATTGTTGGATGTCAACGACCACAAGTCAGAGGGGATTTCTTTTCCCTCTAAAACAGAATAATCTAATCTGCTTTTGTTTTGTTGAATCACTCAAGACAGAGAGACTGACATCACTTACTTTGGCTGAAAATGATTGAAAACTTGACTGATACAAAGCAGATGTTGATTCAGTTTGTGAAGCTCCAGTGGTTAAACTTTTGCTTCCTGTAGGATAATTACTGGTTTAAATAGGGATATTTAAAGCTTAATTTAGCTCATCCAAACAAACAGAATGTAGATTTTAAAGTTTTGCAGCACTAAATGCATCATAAACACTTTGCATTATGCACTTTAATAAATCAAATTTCCATCAACTGTTGATTAAAACTTGATTGTTTGGAGGATTTTTGTTTTAAATTATTATGTTAATTGTTTTACAGCTTTTTTTTACTAGCATTACATTTAAAGTAAAGCAGATGGGAAAAATTTGCTTGTTCAGCCTTCATTTATCTCAGAGTTTTGAGGACATCTCAGAAAAAAAAAACTTTTAGAATTAAGTAGTACTTCACTTATCCACTAGATGTCAGGCCTGTATAATGTTTGTACAGTTTTTATTTAGCTCCCTTTTAAGAGTTTGTCGGGAATTTGTTGGACTTTATCCGATTCTATTATTTGTCTCAGTCTTCTCTATTTATTTTTGTTGGTCAACAGTCTTCTCAAAGGTGTTTCACTATTTTCCACTGTTTTGAAAAAGATTAAAAGTACTTAATTTTTTTTATTTCTTTCTAGTTCTTTTATAAATTACAATGAAACAAGACTATAGTTACATTTTAAACTACCACAGAAAAAAAAAGATTTTTTTTATTTACTCAAAAAAAAAAAAAAATTCCAAATAGATGACTGACTGACTGGAAACAGAAAAACAGTTTGGAATCAGATTTCAGGTAAATTTCTACTGAAACCTTTGGTTATTTCAGTGAGATGAGAAATGAAAATTGGCAATAATTTACTTATTATCTCAAAGTTCTGCTTCTCTCACTAAACAGTCAGGCATGACAGATTCAACCTAAATTTGACTGCATTTCCTGGTTTGAATACTGAGCGTCAGGATTTCCTTTTTTTTCCCCTCAGTTGACCCTGTGGCTTGACACGAGTGAAAAGGTTTGGCGTTTATAATAATTAGAACTTTTTTCTTCATTTTCAAAATACATAATATATTATAGAAGAGCTTTTACCAAATTTAAAATCATGTATTCAGTACAGTACACTTGGAAGTCTCAGGCTAACAAAAGGGGCCCTCTGCAGCAGTTGTGTTTGTCTTTTATTATCCTTAACTATTGGGTAAAACATCTGTCAAAAAACTTCTTCAGAAATTCAGTTATAGACAGCATCAATATCAACAATTCTAAATGATTTGATACTCATTTAAAAAGTGAGATAACATTTAAATGTTAAACAAATGCATTTCATTTTTAATATTTCTACTTAGAATGTACTAATTTGTTACCCTCTCACGTTCTAATAAGTTCAATTCTTGTATTTTATTCGATTTGGCAGGTTTTACAAAAGAAAATCAAAGAAACAAAAAATCTTGAATGATGGAACAAAACAATAAACTATGGAGGGGCGTCAATCAAAAAGAATAAAGAAAGAAATGTTCTCAAAAGGACCGTTATCTGTCCCTCACTTTGACTTTCTTCTAATTCTCTGTCCTCTTTTTTATTCTTGACCTTCTTTATCTTCTTTTTGAGTTCCTTTAAAGCTGTTCTTCTTTTCCTGTTTTGTCTTCCTTCACTTTTGAAAATGTGGCAACACATTTTTTGCTTTCTCTTGTCCCTTTTTCACAGCTGCTTGGATAAATACTCTTCATCTTACCAGCTTTATAATAAAATCTCAATGTATAGTCTCTCTGATAGCTGACTGGCTGTTGATGTTGACTGAATATACAATATGTATCACAATACATGTGTTATGAAGCAATATGTATCCTGATGTAACTCAATACAGTACCAAACAATATTTCCCACGTTTTAAAAAAAAATTAGGACTTAAAAATTAATCTGAATATTAGAGGTAAAATTGTAAAATACATGTTATTTACTGATCAGTACATGAAGCTCTGCAACTGTATCTCATGAACAAGTCCATGATGCTTTTCTTTTGGTAATTTAGAAAATATTTAAGTGGAAAACAAAAGTAAGACAGAACTACATGTTTGCTTATAAATAATTAACTAAATGATGCCTTTGCAGTATTTTAAATCCATACAAGTATCGCCAAATAAAGAATCGTGATATTTCACTGAATCGATATTTTCTTGCACCTCTAGAATTTACCGTTCCTGCAGAGGGATGGGGAAGAACAAAACACTTTCACATGAGCAGTTTTATGCCATTTCAGTGATTTTGAGTTTTTAATGATAACAATAAATAATATTGGACATGTAAATTATTTCATACCTAAGTGTTCATCTCAGGGCCCCTAAAGTGATGAGAGCTCCAAAAAATCTTTGCCTAATGGTAAGTCTGCTTCTGTTTTTAGTGTTTTCAACACGTTCTCATGGCATTTTTCTAATGACAAATGTAAAGAAAATAAAGACTAAAGTTAAATTTCTATCATTTCTTGATTTAAGTTGTTGTAAATTAGGAGCATTATTTGCGATGTAGAAAAGACGCTGGTCACTCTGCTCCAAGCTCCTAGCAACTGGGATGGGAAGAGGGGGCGGGGTTGCTCTGTACCATAACTCCGAGACAAATTTCTAATGAACTCCTGCTTCTCTGCAGAAGCCATTTCCTAGAATACAACACAGCTTTTTGGTTACTGAGTAAAAAGGACAATAATTATAATCCAGAGGCCACTGGGAATGCTTTGAAAATAGATTATTAGGTGATTGGAGCATGTCTTTAAACAATGTGTTTGTCTGTTCATACTTTAGATCAACACTTTTTAAAATATTTATAAAATGAATGTTATAGGTCACCTCCATAAGGTTAGGAAAAATTAGCTTGAGCTCGTGTTCATTATTTTTGTCAAAAAAGTGAGACGTTTTCTTTCAGTAAACACGTTTTTATTCAGTTTGGTAGCAAAAACAGCACCTCAGGACAACAGTCGGACAAAGTTGGCCTCCTAAGGGGTCAAACAGTTTCAGTTACAGAACACGCACAGGAAAAACATGCACTACCTACTGCAGCAGGCAATTTGAAGGCATTAGTTGACCGACACTTCAGCTCCGTTTCAGTACATTCACATTCCTCTGATGCGACGCCTCACGTGTGGGAATGCAGCTGCGTAAACTGTGTGGGAGTGTAGTTCTTACAAATGTTTTTCATTCGTTGTTGCAAATCGGCCCGGGTTCAACCTCACTACTGTTAGTGCGGACAGTCGAGCATCACATGAGGTCTTTGGTCCCTTTAAGGTCTTTGGTGGTGTTCGGATTATTGCTTCGTGTGTTTTCTCTGGGAGCGGATGGCAAGCTTTTTACTTCAGTGTTTATTGCTTATAACAAAAGTAGAGGTGGGTGAACTGTGAGTACAAAACTACCAGGAAGGCGGAGGAAATGGTAGCAGGCAGGTAGCTACACCGCAAACCTTGGGACCTCAATCCTGAATGAGCTCAGAGGACTCAGACACAACTCTGCCGTCCTTGGTCTCGATCGTTTTGATGACCACGCTCTTCTTGCTCTGGGTGGTGGTGCTGTAGCCCCCGGCGCTGCCGCTGCTGAAGCTGTTGCTGCCGTAGCCGCTGCCGCTGCCGTAGCCGCTGCCGCTGCCGTAGCCGCTGCCACCGTAGCCGCTGCTGGAGTAGCTGGTGGAGTAGTTGCTCCTCATTGTGTCCTTGGGGAAAGCGCTGTAACTTGCTGTGGAGCAAAGGCAGCGTTAGAAAACTAAAAGCAAAGCTCTGGAGGTGGAAGTTCGGGTTTCTGACTTACTGCTTTGTTGGGAAATGTTGACCGCCTTGATGCCGTTCGCCAGCCTGTCCTCCTCTCCCTCCAACAGCTTCCTGTAGGTGGCGATCTCAATATCGAGAGCCAGCTTGACATTCATCAGGTCCTGGTATTCTCTGATCTGGCGGGCCATGTCCTGCTTGGCTCTCTGCAGGGCCTCTTCCAGGTCCCTGATGCGGGACTTGGCGTCCTTCACTGCCAGCTCACCGCGCTCCTCTGCCTCTGCGATCTGGGCCTCCAGGTTGGAGCGCTAGGGAAGAACAGTCATCTTAAATAACTAAGGCTTCTCAAACTGACTGATGCTCCATGCTGTAGAAACCCTTTTCCATACCTGTCCTTTGACAGCGTCGATCTCTGATGTCAGTCTCTGGATCATGCGGTTGAGGTCTGCGATCTCCGTCCTGGTGGCTTTCAGATCATTTCCATATCTGTTAGCAGATGTCTGCATCTCCTCGTACTAAGAAAAGTCAACAAAAGCAGGAGTTAACAAACGGAACTGGGTAACAAACAACTCTAAACCTCTGACTGTGGAAAAGCCAGCATCACCTTGGTCTTGTACCAGGACTCTGCCTCCAAACGGGTGCGGTTGGCGATGTCTTCATACTGAGCCTTGACCTCAGCCACGATGGCGTCCATGTCCAAGATGCGGCTGTTGTCCATCTCCACAACAACAGACGTGTCCTTGATCTGGCTCTGGAGCTCACGCAGTTCCTGAGGATTCACCAGAACAAAAGATGAGGCGGGGAAGAAAGCGTAGCCACGCCCTCTTCTGGAGGAAAGCAGTTCCAGAGAGAGGAGTCGAGATGTGAGACAGATGTTGAGCTCGGAGGCCGCAGATATTAGGGGCTCGCTAAGGTGATAAATCAAGAGAATTGGAGACGACGTGAGGAATGAAAGAAAGCTGTACCTCCTCGTAGATGGACCGGAGGAAGTTGATCTCATCTGTCAGGCTCTCCAGCTTGGCCTCCAGCTCCACCTTATTCATGTAGGCCTCGTCCACGTCCTACAAGAAACATCCCGTTGACTTCCTCTGACTTCAAACACACTTATGACTCTAAAGACAAGCTATACAGCAACAGTTCTCACTTTCTTGATGAGGACAAAGTCATTCTCACACTCTGTGCGCTTGTTGATCTCTTCTTCATACCTGCAGAAAAAATAAGAGATTTTGTAGAAATATGTTGCACTGAAGCAGCACTAGGTGGCGCACAGAGTCCACCCTCACAGTCCTGATCTCCTCTTGGACATTTCAGTCAGTGTTGACTCCAGGCCAAGTGTGGGAGGTGTCATAGATATTTCTCCCTCAGGAACTCCACAGTTGATACACTGCGTTTGTCCTCAGACAATAAGAGCCGTGCGGTTGCGCCCGTCTCTGGTGTGGCAGTCATCACCCCCACCCAAACCTCCATGGACGCCCTCGCTGACAGCCAGAATGATTTTCACCTTCAGCCGTGCAGCGGGGTGTTTATCGCATGTTTCCCCGATGTTGTCATTTCCTGAAGTTTGGATGATGCAACCAAGTGGACAGATGTGGGGAGGAGGACTCTGTCCGATCGGGTTTCCCTCCCCCATACTCACTTGTTCTTGAAGTCCTCCACCAGGCCCTGCATGTTGAGCAAGTCGGCCTCCAGCTTCATCTTCTCGTTGCCGAGCCCGTCCAGCTGTCTGCGCAGGTTGGCGATGTACGCCTCGAACATGGCGTCGATGTTGGAGCGCGTGGTGGTCTGCTCCTGCAGCAGGCTCCATTTGGTCTCCAGCATTTTGTTCTGCTGCTCCAGGAAGCGGACCTGCAAAAATGCAGCAAACGCTGGGTTAGATGATCAAATACAAGGGGATGTGTTTTTGGCTGTTTTTCCACAGCGAGGCCTCAGGAAGGCCGGCGTTGCAGACATACATCCTGACAGGAGGTAGAGGCCTGGAAAAGCAGTGATGGAAGAATAGAGTGAACCCTTCTCCTGCTTGCCTTCCTGTTTTTGCACAGCCATGGAGAAAAGGGGGCGTGGCAGCTCCACGGAAATGCAAAAAGGTAAATATTTAACCTTGTGGGATCGGTTGGAAAGTGAAGGGTGACAAGTTTGCATAGTTGCCAACAGTAAAAGCAAGATAGAGGCTGCAGATAAGCCACTCTGTGGACGTTGGTCTATTTTTTTTGTTTTCCTGGAGAAGTCGTCCTTTGAAGTGGAGTGAATAAAGATGATAACGTGACTTTGGTGCCGCCACTAAACAGTTTATCTGCTTTGTGTTGAAGAATGCTTGATTTTAACGTAATCATTATGCAGGGAGGGGCGCCAACATGCTGCCTGTCAGCTGGCGCTGAACCCAACATGAAACCCAAGGACCTTTTTAAATATTAACCCGGCAGTCGGATCTATGAGGGCTGCGGTTCACCTGGGTTTCATGGCGAGAAAGGGCTTCAGGGATGATTTCATGGAGAAGCAGAAAGTCGGTGTCATTAAAGGTGACAGTAAGCATTCGTGTTCATCCATGTGTTCAGAAGGAGTGAGGGGCCGACTGGGCAGCAGAAAGAGCCACACCCCTTCTGCGAGGGAGGAACCATTCCCAAGGTAACCCATATCACAAGCTCCAACACACCCTTCACTTTTTTTCCCCTTTTGCTCTTTGTCTTTCTCACTCTCTCCATTCTACAGCCTGTTTTTCATCACTGTGAAAAAAAAAAAAAGCTGACGGAGCCAAAAGATAAAGAGCCAAACGCTGAGGAGGTGGGGGAAAGCAGGCAGAGGGGGGAGGAATAAATCAACTTTCTGCGTGCAGAACAAATGAGGAAATCAGCTCTGGAGGACAAAAGCCAAACATATGGCTTGCAGTTACAGAGTTGCACAACAGAGTGACAGCTGTGACCTCGTCGTCTCTGATCAGGAGATCCGTCTCTACTCACCTTATCAATGAAGGAGGCGAAGCGGTTGTTGAGGGTCTTGATCTGCTCCTTCTCTTGGGTGCGGACCACTTGGATGTTAGGGTCAATCTCCAGGTTCAGGGGGGCCAGCAGGCTCTTGTTGACGGTGACGGCGGTGATGGGGGCCTGGGCGATGCCTCCACCGAAGCCCATGCCCATGCCGAAACCTCCAGAACCCCCCATGGCAGAGCTCACGCTGTAGGCAGAGCTGCTGGTGATTCCGGCCCCACCATAGCCCGGCATGGCTGCTCCTCCATAGGAACTCCTCACACTGTAGGTCTTGCGGGAGGTGATACCGCCTTGTCCAGCATAGGAGTTGCTGCTGAAGTTTCTTGGGGCGCTAGAACTCCTGAAGGAGGTGACATTGGACCTGAAAGACATCTTGAAGTTGTTTTTTCTTTTCTGGGTTGGTCAGAGCGACTTGGTAGCGCAGGCAGACAGGCAACCCGGGGAGAGACCAGAGAGGGTAGACAGAGGCGACCGGACGGAGGAGTTTTAAAGCTGCAGGGAGGGCTTGTGGAAGCACCTCCCCTGTGGGTGGAGGGAAAACCTTGCAACTGCTCTGAGTTAGCATAACTTGGAATGTGATGGGAGGGTGTTCTTTGCTCCGTCTGAGTTTCTCCTCAGGTACAAAAATAAAAGTCACCTCAGCTGACTCAGCGTGTTGAAGATCTGATCAAGTTTGAGTGACAATTGTTTACTTTAAAACAGTTTCTGCTGGAGGAGGGGCCGCTCTGGTGTGAGGGCTGTTTGCTCCTCTTGACAACAGTCATTCATTTTTTAATGCTCTCCAGGTGTGCTTTCTCTTCACTTGTCAGGTATGCGGTGTGTGGAGCATGTGGGGGTTGAAACGCTGCCCTTTGTGGGCTTTCAGGCTGCATCTTTTTACTCACTATCATTTATTTATCCCTGTTTTCATCTCTGTACTAAAAAAAACAGCAGAAAGTTTTAGCTGAAAAAAACTAAATGGTGAGAATGTGTGTAGATTTTTTTAGAAATAAAAGAAAAAAACAAAACAATTGCAGATCTATTTAATCTTTAATAAATCATTCCTTAAGTTTTTCCCATTGGAGATTTCTACTGTTTTTGGGTAAGTTTTAGCTTAAATAATTCAAATTGCCTGCAGGAGATATCTGCCCCCACCACCCCCTTAAAAAAAACAAAACAAACAAAAAAAACAAAAAACTTTTTTTTCAAGATAGCAGCTTTTCCGCTAGTTTTATCTCCATAGCAACCATTTTATTTTTTGGTTGTCTTAGGGTGACAAACATATTTATGCAATTTTTATACGTACCTGCAAATGTAAACTTTTGGGTTTCCTTGACAACAGAGGGTTTTGTTAATCACACCCACATTTCTTTCTTTCTTCTATATTTTTAAGGTTAAATTTTAAGGATTTTATTTCAAGTTTAAAAAATGTTGACAAGTTAAATTGGCATTCATTGTCATTATTTTGGAAACAAGAATATAGATGTAATGGTAGAATAAGTGCTAGTTTTAGATTTTATGATCAATTTTTTTTTACCACGCCCACATTTCCAAAACAGTCTTATTGTTTGTCGTTTCGTTCAGCTTCAGCAAAGGTTTTATCTATTCAACTTTCATAATATTATAGTAAAAAATGTATGAACTACAGGAAAATGCCACGTTTGCGAGCTCGTCGCACTTACACTGTTCAAAATCTACAATTTCTAATTCCAATATTTTTTCCCAAGTAGCCTTGAGGAGGAAAGAGGCGATGAATCCAAAACCCTCAGAGCAGTTTAAATTTATAGAAGATACTAAAAGTGAATCTTTTTTCTTGTTTTTTTGAATATTCAATATGGTGGTCTCTTCCTGAGGTCAAAGGTCAACAATACTACAGTGATGGTTGTAGACTTATCCTGTGTGTGGATTTTTTTAAGGAAGGTGGGGGTAGAGCAGAATGACTGAGCCGACTGAGCGGGTTTTCCTTCTTTTTAAAATATATCCACAAGAAATAATTAAAAATGAATGAGCTTTTATTTTCTAACTACAAAAATGATTAACACATTTTAACTAGATAAAATGGACAAAGAATCTGGTGGAGTGGGGAAATTAACCTCCAAACATCTATGCATCTTCTCGTTTATCCGTGGTGGGGTCGCGGGGCAGCAGCAGAGACGCTCAGACCCCCCACGTCACAGAGCCTTCCTTCATTTATGCCGGGGAAACCCCCAGGATGAGAAACACGGTCCCTCCAGCAAGTCCTAGGTCTTCCCCGGGTGAGAAATGCCTGGAACACCTCCCCAGGGAAGTGTTCAGGATGTATTCAGAGGAGGAGACCAAGCCACCTAAGATGACCTCTTGTTGTGGAGGTGTTGCAGCTCTCCTCCAGACTCCACCCAGGTGACCTCTCCTTATCTCTCAGGGAGTGTCCAGCCGCGCTGTGAATCTCGGATGATGACACAGACGAGGGTAGGAGCATCAGTAAATGGAGAGCTTTGTCTTCAGGTTCATCAGCTCCTTCGTCACTAGAACTCACCGATACACCAACAAAAACACACGAGATGCAGATGAAAGCCGGGAGTTTCAGGAATTTTTCTGTAAATTTTACTTCATCAATGGTTTGAGAATAAATTCATATAATTAAAAATAAGAACTTTTTCTATCCATTGCTTCTAATCCAACAAAGCAAATGGAAAAAAGGTATTTGTTTTGAGTGACATTACAACAGGACTGTTGTGTTTTTTTGTTTTTTTTGTGTGTTTTGGTTTCACAGTGGTTGGTTTTAGTGGGCGGAGTCATCTCCATTGTGTTTTTTTTGTGATCTAATCTAAACCTTTGTGCTTCCATTCACATCTATTTTTTAACAAAAATACATCAATATGTGAGTTATTGATTTTTAGAACAAAAGTTGTTAGCACTCTCAGCTCACAGCGAGACGGTGACAGTTTAAATCTCAGTTCATTGTTTTCTATGTACATGCCTTTTTTTTTTTTTTGGAGACTCTAGTTTCCTCCCACAGTCTAAAAACATGCTTCATAGGTTAATTGGTAACTTTAAGTTGTCCCTCAGGTGTGAGTGTAAGTGTGTGTCTGTGTGTGGCGTTAGACTGCCCTCAGTAGCTGTGCCTGCTCCATGACCCTGAACAAGAACAAAGCAGGTTGTGAACTGGATCTCACAACATCACAAACCAAGAGGCTTTCATCGTCTCTGTTGCATTTGCAAGAACCACATCTCTTTGGATCACAGTGCTGCTGTTTAAACATAGAAGCCACATTATTTTATAATTCAAAAACAGCTTTTTTCAGCTTCAGAATTTGACTGCATGAGTTTTTGCTTGAGTTTTTCCTTTATGAAGGTTAGAGAAAACATTGCCACAGTTTTTGACAGAAATTTGACTTGTGTAAAATTGAAAACAAAATTTTAAATAAATGTAAAAAATTACTAAACTATTGTTCTTGTTTTAAAGACCCACTTTGATCATCTTTTGATCTATATTCACAGCGTTCCCAGTGGTCTTTTAATTATGAATGCACAGTTTTTATCCAAAAGCGAAAACGGCGTTGTTTTATAGAATGTAGTTTCTGCAGAGCGGCAGGAGTTCATTAGAAATTCACCTCTGAGTTTTAGATTGGTTGGAGTGGAGCAATCCGAGAGCCTTCTGTTCACTCGCTCTCCAGCTAGCTTACAGCATTAGCATTATCAGTAGCAATGCAACAAAAAAGGGCGAGCAATATTGGAGTAGGTTCCAGCTCAGTGGAGGAAAACAAAGACGTTCATGGATCTATTTGTCTGCAAGTGATTGCATCAGAATGGGGCGGAGAAGTGGACCCGCCCACATCAAAAACATGATCTTTTTCAAAAAGCACTTTCTCATCTGCTCCTGATTCACAATAATATGAATAAAGAAATACACGTAATTCAAATTTCAACTTAATTTTCTTTATGTATGTCCGCCATCATTAAAGAAATCCCACAAGAACATGCTAAAAACACCAAAAAACACAATGTGAACAGTCATCTCATATAGAAGAACAGCTCTGGAAGAGTTAAGTCCCTTTTGCTTCAGGGCTCAAATTCTTTGCTGCAGAAATATGTTTCCTGAAGTGGTGAACTGTGCCGTCGGTTTGGAGGGCGTTTTTTTTGTTAAAAAAAAAACAAAAGTGTGCAGAGTTTGATCTATTATCTGCATAGCTGTCCAGTGATGAGATATTTAGTTGTCTTCTATGAGTCACAGCTGACACAGAAACTCAAGAAGTATCGTACGTCATGGATCAGGAGATAATCTGGTCGTTTCGCTGCATCTCCACCGACGTTCTCATCTTCTGGAGTCGCTGCTTCACCTCCAGCTTCTTCTCCACCAATGCTCGCCCTGAGTTTCTTGCCTCCCACATCTACTTTTCTCCTCGCTGTGAGTCATGAGTTTTGGCATCACCGATTAACCCCACCCCCACCACCACCACCTCCACCATGCCCTCTTCTCCCCAACTTTCCTCCTGCCAGTGCCTCTTGGCCTCATTGTCGTCATGGAAACAAATGGAAATAAAGCGCATTCCCATCCCCTCTGAGACGGCCGCAGCCACTGAGTCAGACAACCAGAAAAAGATTTTGTGGCGAAACAAACACAAAGTCGAGAAGCTCTCAATGCATGAAGGAAATCTGATAAGGAAGACAATTAAAACTATGTCAAAGTGGACTTCCTGTTTGGCTTTGTGAAATTCCCACAGAGACAATAAACTGCTGGATCAGCTGGGTTTGAATCATGTTCACAAAGACGTTTACCTCTCTGAAATTCTCCAAGGTTAACTTGGTTTCAAGTCTTTCCTAATGAATAGTATTAAATAGATAGTATTTTGAAGTCCCGAGTTTTCTATTGACATTTTATCATTTGCACTGCTATAAATACAACAACTCATCTGCAGGGACGTCCTCTTCAACATCTTAAGGTGAAACAGGTGTAAATACTTTAACACATAGATTTTCTGAAACAAAATCACATGAAATGTTTAAACTAATGACAACTTATGCATAAAAAAATTAGCAGTTTATTATTTTTGTTTTGACTGAAAAGGAAATTTCCCTCAAGCTCTTGGATGGATATGAAAAAACTTGTCCTAAAGTTGAGTCTCAGTCCCAACTCCTTACGTTTGGATATGGGTGTCTGCGGGCAAAAAAATGGGCAAAAGCTGGTCTGCACATAATGTCCAACACATTCTCACATATTGACGTTTGGTCTTTTGTTTGGTGTTGTGTTGGAAATAGGGTACCGGTACCAATGCGCTACGCATCGTGGTACTGAACCGGTTCTGGTTTGCAGCCCGGAGGTTGGGGACACATGATTTCATGGGAACAGCCAGCACATCAAAAAATGACGAGTTGCGGAAACCCGAAATGTAAAAACAGTGATGCAGACAGTCCTTAAACGTCATTTTGTGACTTGGGAGTGAGAATGTGTTGCAATATCAAGGATTTAGACTGCTAAAAAAAACCTGTAGAGAGAAAGATGTTTATGCACATTTTTTCCTAGTCATATTGCGGGCGACTGGTCGCAGTGAACATGAGTATAACACGTAAGAGGAAGTAGGTGATGTGCAAGTGTGTCGTACAGATTTTTCAGTTTTTGCAGATTCTGCCGAGACTCCATTAGTGCTGTTCACAGGATGAGTGTTCGCTCCTTGTGTGCAGTCTGTCTTATGAGACAGATTTCCTTTGGTCCGTCTACGTTCTACTTTTTTGTCAATGCAATGGAGATGCATTAATTGACCATTTGTAATGTTTACGTTGCCTCCGTCATATCTGCGTCTGATGTCTGTCCCTCTGCAACGCAGGATTTCCAGTCTGTCGACGCATTGATTTGTTGCAAAAAGCTGGAGAAATAGGAAACAGATGCAGGTTTCAAAATAAAAACTTCCATTATACTTTCAAAATAAAACTCTATAACATTTATTTGGCGACATGTCAATGCAATAACACACCTTAACATCATGGACCATTTTCACCATGGAAAACAAAAGCTTTTATTTTGGAACTACGTACAAAAGCATGACATCATTTATGACACAAAACAAGCAAGAACAAGAACTCAGTTTCAGTTTTCAGTCTGACTGCTAAAGTTTTGGACGTTGATGACACTAGGGTGGCAGGACAAACCACCCTCGGGGGGGGGCACCACAGACGCAAAGGAGACTATGTAAACTGAAGGGAGACACACCACAGATGGACCAGTGGAAATCCACAATAAATATAAGGACTTTTTACAATCAGAGAGTAGTTTGTGTGGATGTCCTATTGGCACTTGCCTATCACGTGCACACCCCAGACATGCACATTTGTGAGCTGCCAGAAAGGGGTCAGTACTCACATCTCACCAACGACTATAGTGTGGTCTAAGGACACAATACGACAGCTGTATGTGTAACTTACAATAAAAACCTTACAAATACTTCACAATACTCTGACCACACCCACAATGTTCCATTATCATGGTATCCCCTGAGGTGGTTGAACTGCAGGACGCACCTGCACCCCCCTTTAGAGGTCTCTCCTGTCGATGACTGTCCACAGACCCGGGCAACCCAGAAACCTGCAGCATGCATACGGGTCAAACCCCCCATATGAGCGCAGGTGACTAGAATTCAAACGGGCCTTTCCTGCACTTTACAACCAAGGTGACTTTCCATCTGCAGAATGAAGGGGCGACAAAGATGTCATACGCTTGCCCACCTCCTGCCTGATGGACAATGAGCCAGCATCTGAGTGACGGTTTCAAAGCTGCCTTCAACAGTCAGTCAAACATCCAAAGAATCACAACTCCTGAATCAACTCTTGTTTAAGAACTCTTTCACTTAAGGACTGCTGATGTTTAGGGCTGTAAAGAGAGCCTCCTGCATGTGTGATAACTCTCTACAATATCATGGTATAGAAGTTCACCAGCCTCCCTCTATTCTATCACTGCAACTTCCATTAAACAAAAGCTGCGAAAGTGGCAAAACATATTCAGAATGTTATAATTTTCATGATTATTTAGAATAAAAAGGTGGAACAGTATCTTGCAAGAGTTTGACTTCACAGAAACCAACAATTCTGCATTGTTTTTATCCTATTTTCAGCATTATTATATTCACTAAGTTGAAATTATTCTTTTCTTTTCATCTCTGCAAAAACCTGTTTAAATTTCCTGGAAAGTTCCTCAGTAAGCCTTTTTCAAAGACCTATGGAGATAATGAGGAAAAGTGGCACATCCAATTCCAGACAATGCCGCACAAGCAGCTCTACATCAGTGTGGTGGGGGCTCGTGTTCCTGTCAGAGGACCTTATCGGACCCGTCGTGTCAGAACCTCCTTTGGGTCTGTTTAGAGATGGGGTCAGCACGTCCTCTCATTCACCTCCGTCTTGTCGGCTTTCATCGATGACTTATTGCTGAAGCTCAGGCGGCTGACTTATCTAATTGACTGAGCATATGAGTGAACGGCGGTGGAACTTTACACTCTGAGGTCGCTCAACTGTCAGAGCTGCCCTAAGGTGTGTCCATTTGTGACTCAGGTGTGTGTAGCAGGTGTGTGCTCCACTCAGTATGAATAATCAGGCTCAGAAAAGTGTAAAAGAAAGATTTAAGTTCTTCATAACTTGATGTCAGCAGACTTCAGCTTGAGGAATTCTGCTTTAACGCAAACAGAGTCTTAAGGTTGTCCTGCAGCCCTTCCTGACAGGATACGCTGCAATCACCGTGCACTTTGAACTAACCCAGTGTTTTCGCAACTTCATTGTTTGACGCTCAAGACGTCCATACCATGAACTGAAAGACGGCTCGCCCTGTCTGACTGCACATACCTGTTTTGCCTTCCTTACCCCCAAGCAACGAGTTTTGAGATCATTTCACACAGATGCAAATTCAGAAAGTTATCCTGCGGCACCGGGCTGGTTGATGGGCAATGATGAAGCGAGAAATGCTCATCCTGTTCCTTCAGGATTGAGCAAAACATCTGGTTTGAATTAAAAGGAGCGCAGCCGGGAAGGATACATATCTCTGATTGTTGCAACATTTTCTTATGATGATAAAACTCCTCGATTTGATGGATCTGAGTGGAGACGACAGGCCCTGGAGGAGATCAGAAACAGAATCTCCAAAACTGTTTACTCACATTAATGACTGTAGATCCAAGATATTGAACCAGCGGTCTGTCGATCAACACTCTAACAGCTGTTAATGGAACTTTTATCTAGAACTGAGAAATGTTTAAATCACTAAGGTGGACATTTAAGATTTATTACAGTTCCACCGATCAGATACTGGTGGTTTATGTGGAAACACCTGCTTGTAAATGATAAACTGTCTTTAGAGCAACCACATTCTAGATAAAGGTGAGCCATTTGTATTTAAATAAAAAAGAAATCCAACCAATTCATTGATTTATTTTTTTATGTACAACAAAACCATTGTCTGTATATGAGAACTGGACTGAGTGAGTGTGACATCATCCGTAGAAAATTGTTTACTTCCAGCTCCAACTAAATTAAGTCAATTTATTCGCCATTTTCTCACGATACTGACGGCGCCAGATGTCGTCAGTAAGCAGTGATCGTTCCGAGTCGGTCTGAGTCAACATTTCAAAATGGCAACAACCTCTACCACATCAAGGCAGGCTACGTGAAATTTGTCAAATGTTTTAAAGGGTGGGGCCAACAGGCTCCACCTACTTTTATTGAGGCATCTGATTGGTCAGTTTGAATAAAGAATTTGTTAAAAAGGTCACGGTGTAAGAATGGATATTCTATAATGCATTCTGATTTTAGAACGAGTAACAGCTGTTTATCCCTCTATAGAAGTCTATGGGATTTTGACTTCCTGGAAACTGCATGTACTTCCTGTTCTGAATACTGGAGGGAGGGGTTACTCAGTCCAGTTCTCATATACAGTCAATAAACAAAAAACAAGAATCAAAAACTGAAAAAAAAAATATCACACATATTTAGTTAACTCAAAACTTGATTCATGCTGCTTGTATTTGAAAAAAGGTGATTTTTACCAAAGCATCTTTTATAAAGATAGTTATGAGCAACGCTACACCACTATGCAGCGCAGATTATTACAATATAGTCCAGAAGTGTAAATGTTGTCATTCTGAATTAGCTGATAAAATAGAAAAAGGTTAAATTAGTTTTGGCCAAACAATTTGATGGTGAACATTATTAAGAGAAATAGAATTAAGTTTAACAATAATGAAAACACTAAACAATGGGTACAAAAGTTGAGCTTCTTCTAAAGTACACACCACACCTGTGGATTGACTACGGGGTATCTTACATGCAACAGTTACAAGTTGCTTTTATAATGATGATCTAAGGATTTTATTAAAACAGCCAAGGTGGTGCATTGCTAGAACTGTTTGTTGGTGCTGGTATTCACTCTCTCCAGGCTCTTTTAAGACATTTTATTTTCGGTTTTATTGAACGTCTTAAAGCCTCATAGAATTATTTTAGCATTCACCAGTATAAAGCACATCACTCTATAACCTGGAGGTTCTGACAGCCTTTTAGTTTTTAAGTTTATAATATGTATTTTTACTTTAACTCTTATGACCACTTGTCTTAGTATTTTTACATGTATAAATACTGTATCTTTTATGTAAGAATTTCTGAATTTTTTTTTATATATAGTTTTGTTATTTAGACCTTGAGTCTGTAATAATAAATTATTCTAATCATAACTAAAAATAGCATTTTTCCAAGAGCAACAACCACGTTAGCCTGATTATAATCTGTGCTTGCTCAGACCTACGTATATATGCATCTATATATGTATTTATGAATCTATTTTTTACCACAATATTGTTATTTCACTTATTGTCAAAATAGCTTTTATACTCATATTTATTCATGTTCATCTGATAAACATTTTTACAGAAATCACTGTGTGCATGTTCATGTTTATTTTATGTATATGTTATTTTTGCACATGCGACGGCTTTTAATCCCATTCTGATTTTAATTTGCATATCAAAGGCAGATCTAATCTAAAAGCCTTTATGAAAACCTCACAAAATCAAGAGAGATAATAAAAGGAAAAATAAAGAGAGTGATCATGGAAAAAACTTCTTAAAGTTTTAAATTTAATTTTTAATTAAGTTAAACTGGGAGGAATGGACCCAACCTGCCAGAGACCAGACTTGATGGCAGAAATGTTAACATCTAATAAACAAACTTGAAGATGACAGAACAGAGGGAGCAACAAAAGAGTGACAAAGCAGATGAAGTGAAAAGCAGAGACTTTTATTGGCTGAGGACAATCAGTAGAAATGAAAACAGCTGTGGACCGTTAATAACTGGAGTGACTGACAGGGAGACGAGTCAAAATCAGCAAAAACATCACTGAAAAAAACAAACAATCCTCAAAAAATAAGATCAATTTAAAAGTTGAAAACATCTAAATACTGATTGATCTTCAGATGCTAGGTTAGCCGATTCTCACGGCGGGGTGTGCCTCTGAGTAATATTTAGAACATTTCAGTTGCACAAACAAATTACTTCTCAAAGTTTCATGTCTGAATGATGAAAATGCCGTTGCGAATGAGGCGTAAACAAACAAACAAACATGTCTGACGTGAAGAGGATTGGGGAAGTTGAAGATACTAACATCTAACATACTTCCTGTGTTTACTTTATGGGATACTGATTAGCTTGTTGCCTGGGTGACAAAATGACAGAAATTAATATAAAAAAGCTAAGATGAGATTTCATTGAGTCCAAAAACCTGACAGTATAAGTGTGTGGGTTAGTGTTGTTTCTGCTACTCTGAAGGACCGAGTAGTCAAAGGGATATTTGCAGTAAAGCTACAGTAACAGTAAAGCCAAGAAAAGACTGACCTGCTTCTACCTGTCGGCTCATTACAGGGCAGCCGTGCAGGTGTTGCACCATTCCCACCTGGTTATTTCACGCATGCCTGACATTCCTGTGGACCAGATTCTGCTTAAAGAATGCAGACAGCTGTGAGGACACCAGGTAACTTTCAATTAGGCAACACAGATACCATTAAAGGTGGAGAACGGCTGGCTTTGCTGTCCAGAGTCATCGGTGAATTTGAATAATATTTAAATGAGCTCCTCCCGGTGAGATCTTCTACTATCAGCTAAGCAGGCAAAGCACGTTTGACTGGCTTTCTGCCTTCACATGTGGAAATGTTGCTGTAAACAAACATGTCACATTATTTCATAATTCAGTCTTATTTTTCCAGAAACAGCTAAAAACCCTTGAAAAATCGACTCTTTTAGTTTATTTTGCATTTCTTTGCGAGCATTTGTGTGTCCCTAAAGTCCATAAAATGTGTCCTCTCTTTGCATCCTCTTTGTTACCTCCTTTTTTTATTTCAATTTCTCTCGTTTTGTGTCTTTTACTTCTTGTTTTTTAACCGTTTCTGCCCTGTTTATTTTTTGTGTATATTTGAGAAAAAATTTGTAATTTTTTTTTGTAGTCTACTTGATTTGTTATCAACCTTTCCACTCTTGGGAACTCCATCTGGTAGACTTTAGTCAAAATATTCAGACATAATCTTGCACAGGCCTAGAAATGACAGCGATGAGCCTGTTTCTGCTTCTGATTGACTGAAGCTCAGGAGACGCTGAAACCTAACATTTTAATGCTGACAGCAGCGAATGCAGCAGACTAGCTCATTAACATGATGAGGCTGCTTTCCCTTTTGTCTCTAAAGTGCTATGAAATGCTACAGCTGTCTGCTGTCACTGCATGAACGGACGTTGAACTTGGTGACGAGAAGGCTGTTCCTGCAAAAAAAAGCAACGAATGCTGTTATTGGACAAACTAAAAACACATTAAATGTGTGTTTTCGTCATGTTAAAGACCCACTCTGATGAAAATGGTGTGTTTAACATGTTTTTGTGGCATTTTTCTGATAATGGAGGACATATAGAAAGGACATTAAGGTCAAATTTTTGGAGTATTTTTTATTCCAATTGTTGTGTATTAGGCACAAACGAAAAATGCTGTTTGAAAAAGATCGTATTTGTGATGTAGAAAATACGCTGGGCGGGGCCACATGCTCCCTGCTCCGCCCCCTTTCTGATGCATCCACTTGCAGACAATTAGATCGTCTTTGTTTCTTTGTCTGAGCTGGAATCTGGATATTGATAATTTTGTTGCACCGCAAAGTTATCTTGAGGGTGTGGGACTGTAAACAGATGGGTGATGGGAAGTGGAGGCAGGGTCACACCACGCCAATAGACCCGCCCACAACTCAGAGGTAAAATTCTACTGCTGTTTTGTAGAAACCATGTCCAAGAAATGTTTTATATAATTTTGGCTAAAAATGGCATAACTACGATTTAAAAACCACTGGGAATGCTTTGAAAATTGATCAAAGATGATTGAAAGTAGTACAACGTGTGGAGCAGAGGGACAGCAGAAACTTTTCACAATTTAAAGTCTCAGATAAACGCAAATTTCACAAAATTTAACAAGAAAGATGAGACCAGACAAGCAGCTGCCCTATGATTATCTTTCTGAGTTTATGTGATGTGGGCATGAATTAGTGCACATATTAAGGGCTTAAATGGTCTTTTCCACCTGTAGCTGCTACGTTAGCCGCCCGGCTTTGTGCCTCAGAGGAGACTCAGCCTCGGCAGGAGACTGGGTTCTTTTCGTTCTCCCCGTTGCAGCCCACAGGTCTGTCCATCCGTACATGTGGCAAACAACCCACCACATTACAGTAGACTCCAAAAAGCCGGGAGGTAAAGCAAACATGGAAAAAGCTGCTCCCACTCAGATCCCTGAGCCCCTGTGCCCAGAAATGACTGCTTCCTTATTTCATTTTCTCTGTTCTTCCTTCTCCTTCTAAACAGCAGCTTTTCCTGATTTACAAAAACCTCACTTTGTGTGTGTGTGTACATATGTGTAAAACCTTCCACCTTCTCCGATGATCAGTCACAGATGCGTTTGTCTATCAGCACGCCCTGCATGTTTCTCTCATGTGTGTCCTTGAATAATCCCTCTGAACTAGTTGGTGTCTCGGCCCGCCCACTGCCACACCCACGGTTGCTGTGACAACGGGGTTTACCACAGAGCTGCAACGACTTACCCATATGCGTTTGGGACTGCCATGGAAATAGTTTGGTTGCCATGGATACCCCGAGCCACACAATGTGTAATTACATATTGCGCTTCGCTCTGCTATGCGTGGAAATTGTGCCGTGTGAGCATGCGTCACCGGGGGTTGGCGGTCGCCACTCTTCCTGGCGAGTGAGTGGACAGACAGACACACACAGTTTGTTGCACTGCAGAACAATACAAAGGTAAACAGACAATACAGAACAGGAAATGGAAGTCTGAATTTATTTTGATTCAGAATCTGCTTCTTTTTTTTGCTTATCTGAGCAAAAAACTGTGGATTGAATCTGCTTCCAATCAAATCTTCTCACAATGCTTCCTCTTGTTCTAGCTGGAAGTTTTCAATCAGTGGCATGAAGTCAACAGATGATGGAAACTTCAGCATCGGCCAAAAGAAGAAATCTGGATCTTTGGCTATAACTTTAATATTTAGTTTCTTAAGAACGCTCAACTCTTATGAGGATTGTGCTCTCACTGAAGGGGAGAGATTTCTACTTCTTTGAGAGGGAGGAGCCAAGATTTGAGGGGAAAAATGTAAATGACAGAGAAAATCCCTTCTGAACTAGAAGGCCATGAAACATCCAGATGATCCGCAAGACTTCATGGACGCTCCTCTGTGGAGTAATGAGACTTAAGTTACAATTTTGCCTCAACATGTGACATAAAGGAGCACATTATTTTAGAAAAAAAAAAAAACTTAAATATGTTGGTGGTAGTGTGATAATGTGGGAACGTTTTACTGCTTCAGAACCCAGAAGAATGTCACCATGAAATCTGCTGGAAACCAGAAGAGGATGAAAAGAGGAGAAACTCTATCTGTGAGCTGAAACACTGAAGGTTCTACGGCAGAACAACAAAACAACACAAACAGGAAGTTCACCTCTGATGGGCTTAAAAAGAACAAAATTAAGATTGAACGTTTACGACAGATTCCAACCTTAAAAATTTGGTTCAAATTCAAACTTTCCAATGTGTTTAAATTGCAAAGATAAAATTTCTCTAAATTAATTTCTTGTTTTAATTTTGTTCGATGATCTGAAATGCAGCAAACATGCAAAATTGGGGTAAGTGATAAATAAAAAATAGAAATTAGGAAAAGGCAAAGAATTTGAAAAATGACCTGGCTCCTTGTGTAGTTTGCAAGATTGGGAGGTCTTGAAGAAATAAAAAATCTGTACAACACACCTACATTTTACCTACTCCCCTCT
>NC_050518.1:29071303-29074203 GCF_002922805.2 Oryzias melastigma
AAACTTTCCAATGTGTTTAAACTGCAAAGATAAAAATTTCTCTAAATTAATTTCTTGTTTTAATTTTGTTCGATGATCTGAAATGCAGCAAACATGCAAAAAAATAAATAAAAAATAGAAATTAGGAAAAGGCAAAGGATTTGAAAAATGACCTGGCTCCTTGTGTAGTTTGCAAGATTAGGAGGTCTTGGAGAAATAAAAAATCTGTACAACACACCTACATTTTACCTACTCCTCTCTTACGTAGCCTTACATGTTGAATAAGTGTTCGTGATCTGTAGAAAAAAAAATGCACATGAACATTTTGGCTCTACAACCTTGATATTTGTGCAGGCTACCTGTGCACCCCGTATAAGTTTGCCAATGTTTGATAGGGACACACAAAAGTCCTGGAGAGTTGGTTGTTATTTTGAGAACATTCTTTCAGGAAGATGCAGTGTCACAACTATTGATAACTTGACTCATCCCATCAAACCTTACATGGCCTCACAGTTTTAAACTAATCAGAACAGCGTCAGTTACTTATGCTGTCACAGATACATGTGTGAATGTACTGTAAAACATTACAATCATGTGATAAAACTTCACCTGTGATTTAGGAAAACTAAAGGTTTCTACATTTAAGTTCATCATCTTCGCTGGTTCATCATTGTCACATGTGGACAAAGAAAATAACAGTAAATCAATACAGAGGAAATGTACAGATGCTGTAGATATGAGTGGGTAGATGAGTCAGTTGGTTTGTCTGGTTCATTTCATACATGCAGAGCAAGCGGGCGGCTCTCCTGAGCATCATTAACTGAAATGTGATGGCTTCATGGAGAACAATGCCTGCAGTGTGTTGCAAATGCCAGCAAGCAGCAATCAAAAAGACTGAGCGAGCATGGAAAGAGAAGGAAAAACGCTGGAGCGCTGCCTGGAAAAGAAGCTGTTTGGAGTCGCTGCTGGAAATTCTGGGATGGATGTTTGAACCTGGTAGCGATAAGTGACACTTACCCCAACATGCAGAATGCCCGTTTACTGGCTGATAATAAAAAAAAAAAATCAGCTCGTCTTCACCTCACGGCTGAATGACAAAATGTTTTGGAGGTTTGGTAAAACCTGGGAGTGAATTATGAGAGGCTGTGAGCTGCAACCAGAAGACTCAAAACCATCACTCCTGCATGCCTGAGTGCTGAGGAAATGTTTTCTGTTTTTGGTCAGTTTATTATGTAACTGGATGTAGAAATGAAAAGGGCTGAGTATCACTGTCCAGCTACTAAATGATTTCACACAATTCAAATAAATATCAATTTGTCAAATATTTATTCTAAAACCAATTTGAAAAAAGATGATACTTTTACAGATAAAATAATGAATTCTTACAATAGGAATGCATTATTTGCAGGAAAAAATACAACTGGAAGCCTTGAAAGAAAATATGGTAAATGGCTTATATTTAATCCAGAACAAAGTCTCAGTCTGGATACTCCTAAGTGGACTCTGGTCTGGGACCAGGAACCATTCTCCGACCCATCTTTTGAGGTGGTCTCAGTTTGATTCCAATCGGACTGAACTTTGGTTCGCTCTAAGATTCCTCTGGCTGAATACAATTCACTCTAAGAGTGTAATAAATGGATCAAAATGGCCACCGTGACAGGTGGTCATGTGATGTAAACAGGTTGGGAATGAAGCGACCGTTGAGCCGCGGACAAATATAAGTCACTGATTTTTGTTTTCTCAAACAGGACATAATGATCCCACTGTTCATAGGGTCGAACATTTATTTTAATGCTGCAAATGCTTCTTCCATGTTTTTCTGTGTCTCATTAAACGCCCGGCGCTGCTGTGACGTCATCCTTAAAGCTAGCTTGTAGCTTGAACTATGATGAGACACAGCAACTGGTTGAAATTTGGTCGGGTGAATGCAGGTGCATAAAACAACTTTTAACATGATACACATTCTTTCTCACATTTCTCACAACAATCTGTTTTTCATAAACAGTTATCAGCGTACCTCTTTACCTGACGTCTCCTCAGCACTGCAGTTGCTAGAATCCTTCGAGTTAAAGCACACACGGCCCGTCTTCTTGCCAGTAACCGTCTTGCAGCATGCCTCCACCGTAGCAAAGTAACTAGTAATATTGTTGGTCCTGACATTCAAAACCGGTAAAGTATAAAGTTTTAATAAGATAAATATCCCGACAAGGATTATAAGCACAGCATCTTCAACTTTCTCTTGCTGTTTTGACCCGTTTTTTTTAGTTCCCGGCCAATGACTGATGAGATCTTTAGTCACATGGTTTTGTTTACAAGCTTTGGTCCGAAACAGAAATCTCAGATGGACGCCCGTCTGAATACAGATCAAACACAATCTTCATGACTCGATATAGACAAAATGAAGTGGACTCGATCCGAACCAACAGATTTACCCAGTCTGAATACACTCTTAAATAACTAGCAAGGGTAAGTAAAGGTGAGTGAGATGGGGGTGCCGCGTCGTACAGATTTTCCCTTTTTCAACCTCCTAAATTCAGCAAACTGCACAAGGAACCCAATGGTACTGTTAATGTCATTAGTGGACGCTCCCTACTTCTTTGAAGCCTAGAAATGAATAAATTCGACAATTAGACCATAGTTTGCGTGGGCATCCTATGGACACTTATGTATCACCTGTAGACCCTGTGTGTATGATAAGGGGCCAGTAGCCACACCTTACTATGGACTACAATATGGCATAAGGGCACTGTGTAACAGCCTCACCCGTACATCATAAGTGTGTACAACTTCTATTAGCTTTATAAATACTTAACGAAACACAACACACACGACAATTGTACATCCATGTGACGAAGCAGCGTCACAGGTTGCAGGACAGTGCCTGAAGACTTGAATTGGTTTTTTTTTTTTCTCCTTCTATC